>NC_050581.1:50649460-50911848 GCF_011100635.1 Trichosurus vulpecula | reverse complement strand
GGCCAATAGGAAAGACAGTAAAAGAAGTGCATTTAAGCCCATTTTCCAAATCTCTTTTTAGAAACACGAACAAAAATATAATCACTTTTATGTAGCTGAAACTTGGAGTACTATATAATCAGATCCTGTAATCTGCATAATAAATGAATGTTTTGTAGGTCGATCAAGGCTGTATGGCATTGGGCATAGAGTTAAATCCGTGAGACCTGGGTTCAATTCTCATCACTTACATAACTGGCCGTGTGAGATGATGTAAGTCAGTTGATTTATCAATGCTGCAAGTAATGCTCTAAGACTATATTGCACAACAGTTGGAGACCTGCATTGATAGAGGTAGTTTCCTCAGTAGGAAGTCTTTAGTCTACATCAATTAAATCATATGTTTTCTCCTTCCCCTCTTCCCAATATAGAGTTTCTGGAAGGGAGGCTCCACACTAGGAGTTCCACACATATACTATGTGATCTTGAAAAATTCACTTCATTTATCTGAACCTCAGTGAAGGCATTCAACTGGATGGCTAAGGTCCCTTTAAGCTCTATCAGTCTAGGTACAGGGGTGGAGAACCTGTGACCACAAGGTCACATGTGGCCCTCTAGGTACTTTTCTATGACTCTGTCCAGGGCTATTCCTCAAGGTCCACACATGCAAAATGTACAGTTTCCCCCTGTAGTTTTCAGAGCAGCTTCCAATGTTGAACCGTGAGCAAGGAGCATGTGCAATATTGTCCCAGAAAAGTGGCACAATGAGATCACTGACAATCACTCACCTGCTCCATATGCACTGGAATTGGAGACTTTGGCTTGGGAATTTGCAGACTATTCTCCCTCACCTCCCTCCCAAGGTTCAAATTGAACTAATTCCCTTAATAAAATGATAGCATACCAGTCAGTGAGCTAACTGTCCTAGAAAGGCTCACCAGTCCAGGATTGGGCTGGTGCACTTGAGGAAGAGAAATGGATGCAGTTCAGTGTGGTGTGAGTAATGCCTCCCTCCCAGGAGGCAGTGGTACCAGCTCCATTGAGCAGTACTTGGACTGCTATGGACTCTTTTTCCTGCAGGAGCCAACAAATTGGTGTCTTTTTTTCTTGGCAAAAGAACTGACCAAAACTACTGATGCCAGTACCATTTATTTTTTCTTTTGCAATGATACAACTGTACACCCACACAGAGACTTCCACAGGCAACAGTAGATTGGTGGTGGTGGCGGGGAAACTCACTGGGCTCTGAGCTCTGGGGGTCTTTGAGTTGGTGAAATAACTGGATGGTTGGAATTTCATGTGACTCAGAGAGTCGGCAGACAGAGATGGAAGATGAAGATGGAAGGAAGGAGATGGAAGTGACCCAACCACATAGTGATTAAAAAAGATGCATGAACAAACATAGAGTAGAACATATTGGGGAAGCAGAATGGCATATTAGAAGGAGCACTAGGATTGGAGTAAGAGGACTTGAGTTCATATCCTAATACAGGCACCTTTGTGATCCTGGGCAAATTATTTAAGCTGTCTGGGATTACATTTTTCTCATCTATAAAAAGAGGAATGTTGGTCTAGATGGCCTTCCAGTTCTACATCTACAAAACTATGATCCTTATACTCCTCCTTTCTCCCTCACCAAGGAATAAAGGCATCTGTGGCACTGCCTGCCCTTCTCTGTACCAGGGGTGGGGAACTTGCAACCTCAAGGCCACATGTAGTTTTCTAGGTCATTGGGTGTGGCCTTTTGACTGAGTCTAAGTTTTCCAGAACAAATCCTTTTATTAAGGGGCTTTTTTTCTGTGAAGTTTGGATTCAGTCAAAGGGCCACACTTGTGGACCTAGAGGGCCACTTGCAGCCTCAAGGCCACAAGTTCCCCACCTTTGCTCTATACCCTCCTTTCAATTTGGTTGCTTCTTTCTCCTATAACAATTAGTCATAGGATTTCAAGCTGCAAGAGATCTTGGGGATCATCTGGTCTATAAGGATCTATTCCAGATTTAAAAGGTATTACCTGGGACACCCTCTCCAACTTACAGGTTGGGTCCCCCAGAGAATGCTTCTCTGCATCTACTTGAAACTATACTTCATGAGCCCCCACTGAAGTGTTTACCTTTAATTGTCATCCAGAGGACTCAATTAATTCAAAGCAAAGGCATTTAGTGAAATAATCTAGGTAAAAAATCTCAATGAAACATTTCCCTCATCAACTTGGGGTATACTGTCACAAAGATTCACATGCTCTAGTAGGAAGAATGGATGCATATAGGGAATATATGAAGAGAGACACCCATATAGGGAACAGGTATGTCCAGGGTACACATGTGAAAGGGCATATATATCAGGATGACGTGGCTATGGCACACATGTGAAAAGGCACACAAAAGGGGAGCATGCATGGACAAAGCACGTGTGTGCAGAATTAATCCTTGTCTCCAATGCTGCAGAGATGCTGATATCGTCTGGTGATGATATCACTAGATAGTTCCTACCAGGAATCCTTCCTATTCATCTCCATTAAAAATAGAAAGGAACCTTAAATGTTATTTAGTTCAATCCTTTTACTAATTTTAAACCAAATTTAAACTATTTAAAATTATACAGTGGGAAAGGGAACACAGTATGATTTGCCACAGGCTTCTTCCATGGCAGCTAGGTGGTTTGGTAGATAGAGTGCTTGGCCTGGAGTTAGGAAGACTTGAGTTAAAATCCAGCCTTAGACACTTGTGTGGCACTTGGAAAGTCATTTTACCTCTCTCTCTCTCTGTCTAATTTTTATCGACTGTAAGATAAGGATAATAGCATTTAGTTCCTAGTGTTGTTGTCAGTCAGTCAATAAACATTTATTAAGTGACTATTATGTGCCAGACACTGTGCTAAAGTGCTGGGGATACAAAAAGGGGCAAAAGGCAGTCCTATCCTCACAGTCTAATGGAGGAGACAACAAACAAACATGCACAAATAAGCTGTATATGGGATAAACAGGAAATAATTAAAAGAGGGAATATGCTAGGGGATCAAAGGAGATAGAATTTGTAAAGTACTTAGTACAGTGCCTGGTATGCAGTAGGTATTTAATAAATGCTTGTTTCTTTGCCTTCCCATTCCTACCCTCAGAGATGTCCCTTTTCAGACAATCTCTAACTCAATATGTGACCTTGGGTAAGTAATTTCTCTTCTATAATCCACCAAACTTGAGGGATGGACTAGATAACCTCTGAGGTTCTTTCTTTAATCTTCTAGGAATATAATCAAGACTAGCCTGGATCAACAGAACTAAGAATTCAAGTTCTAACATTCTATAATCCTATCATTTGAAAATTATTCTTTTGGGTTGGCTTATATTGGTGAAAAGTCTTTGAAAAGAATTATTTTCTAATCCTCCCATGCCTTTTCCCTCTTTGTGATTTCTAAGACAGGAATTATCTCATTGTTCACAATGATACCAATATTTGTTCTCTTGGCATAGAAATAACTAATTATATATAATAATAAGACCATCAGTAGAGGGTAATTGGTGTCCCTTATATGTATGCTTTCTTAAGAATGTGCAGAACTCATTTTCATGGAGGGCAGGAAATCCTACATTAGAGTTTTCAGGGTGCCATTATCACAGCTCACAGTTCCCATCTGTTCTTTAGCATGCATTGGTTCCTGGTAAAGATAAAACTACAAGCTTCCCTGGCACATTAATTACAGTGACAAGGGAAGCATAAATGAGGAAAACAATTCAAAACCATCCATATTTTTTCCACTTCAGGAATATGTCTTTAACCAAACAAAAAAAGCTGGTTTATAGAAACTGGCTTATACCCCTTTACTTCTTATCTTCTCCCCCTGCCCCAAAAGAAATAAAAATAGATAGTGGAGAGATCGCTGTGAATTTGCCAATAGCACTGTCTTTATTGGTCACCTTTTTTTAAGGAGAGCATTCAGGCCATCTATCGCTTCATTTCTCACTAGGCTGCACTTCAGACTTCTCCATGCCCCAGAAACTTCTTTATTTTGGATGATTTCCTCACCCCTGAATACTCACCTTGGAATTATCTCCTGTTCTGGCTGCTTCTCGCTCCAGTTGGGTAGCTTCTCCCACAACCTCCATTCAGGGTCACCTAGATCAATCATCTCTTCATTTCTGGACCTCTGCATTATGATCCCAAGGGTATCTCTCCCCACTCCCTTTTCAGCTTCTTTTTCTGTGTTCTCCTTCTCCATTATAATGTAACTTCTTTGTGATCTAGGATTTTCTTTCTTTTTGCTAGTATTTGTATTTCCAGTGTTTAGCACTGCGAACACTTAATAAGTATTTATTCAATGGTCTAGCAGCCAAACTGAGTGAAAGGGCCATATGAACTTTATTATGGTTTACTTTATGATTTTCTGCTTTTGAGATACTTACCGTGTCTCATATTATGGAACTTAGGAAATAGGTAACACCTCCCTCCCTAATAGAGGCATCTTGATGTCATAGAAAGAAAACTGACCTGGAGTCACAAGTCCTGTGTGTGAGTCCTGGTTGTGCCACATATTAATTTGAAAAGTCAATCCTAAAGGGCCACTAATTCTAATTCCTTAATTCTATCTGGGTCTCAGTGTCCTCATTCATAAAATGAAGGTTAAGGGCTAAATGATGGGCCATAGCAACTCCAAATCTGCTGATCTACTAGAGTCCATGGACTTCACTTTACGGATTAGGAAACTGAGGTCCATCTTCCCCTTTTCTTTCCAGCTCTCCTTCCACCATCAGGAAGAGTATGGATGATGAATCAGTAAAGGAGACTAAGAAGGAGCAGACAAATGAGTAGGAGCAGTACCAGAGGAGAGCATTGTCACTATAATCCAGAGAAGAGAAGGTATCCAGGAGACATTGGTAATCAATAGGGTCAAAAATAACAGAAAGGTCAAAGGTGATGAGGATATTTGCCAATAGATTTGGCAAATAAAAGCTAGTTGGTGACTTTGGAGAGAACAATTTCAGTTGAGTGATAAGGCTAGAAGCCAGATTGGAGGGAGATTAAGAAGAGAGTTGGAAGAAAAAGTGGAGGCAACCAAATATAGATGGCTTTTTGAAGATTTGGCTAAGGAAGGGAGGAGAGAGAAAGGATGATAGATAGGAGGGATTGTGGGTACTAGCATGTTTTCCTAAGAATAGGAGAGACTTGGACTTGTTTGTAGGGGGCAGAGAAGGAGTCAGTAGATAGCAAAAGATTGAAGATTAGAGAGAGACAATGATATAATAGTGGGAACGATGTGTTAGAGATGATGAGAGGGGATGGAATTAAGGATATAAACAGGAGATTGACCTTGGTGAGGACAAAAGGTACCTCTTCATCAGAGATTGGAGGAAAAGAGGAAATGGTGGGGCTATGTGTCAAGGGGCTATGTGATGAGGAGGAGGGGAGAAGAGTAAGACCATGGAAAATAGCTTTGAAATTGGTAAAGTATGGCTCAGGGGCCTCAGGTGGGAGGGTGAGGGGAGGAGACTATACTGTTGGAGAGATGGGGAAAGAAGAAAAGGTTTGGAATAGCCTCTACAGAGAGTGAAACGGAGAATTAATTAGGGAGGAGTAGAAGGATTGCCTTTCCTTCAGTGAGGGCACAATTAAGTTTAGATAATGAAAAATTATAGTGGGGCAGTTGAGAGGTTTTCAATATGGAGAGGAACAAAGGAGACAGAAGGCGGGGAAAATCCAGAGTTGGAATTTGGTAAGGCATGAGTGACATTAGGATATTGGAGCAAGGGAATCTAGAGAAAAGGATAGGGCAGAATTGAATAGGCTCATTAATGGGTAAAGACTGGAATGGGAATAGAATTGAGCCAGAATAGCACTGATGTCCTGGCAAGATACAATGGGATGGAGAAGATGCAGGTTATGGTGAGGACAGAGAATAGATTTGGGAGGGATAAGGCATAAGGAGAGCTGGAATGATAGTAGAGTTTGCTTGGATCAAAGAACTTGAGAGTTATTGATTATGGAAGTAAAGCATTTACGGATAACGGCAAGACCAAGGGCATGGGTACCTTTCTGGGTAGATGAGGTGTAATGGAAAAGAAGTTGAGACATAAGAATTAAATAAGTAGGAGTTGGGATGTTAGGGCCATATTTCAAGATTGTTATCTTTCTTCAAGGCTCAAATCAGCTGTAACCTCCTCTGTAAAGTTTTTTCCTGCTCCTTGGTAATGCTCTAAACACCGTACAAATTACCTTATATTTTTTTATCTGTAAACATATAGAATTTAAGGTTTCAGAGGGAAACACCTAGCTTGTCTTTTACCATTATTTCCTCCTCTAGAATGGTTTCATCCACATTGTAGATGCTTGGTATTTGTTGAATTGAGTCTAAATTTTCATCTCTTTTCACCCCTACCCCATCTTTGTGGATAGTAGTCAGGATCCAAAAGCCCTGTAAAAATAGGTTAGAATGGTGGGCTGAATCTAACAAGATGACATTTAATAGAAACAAATCTAGTGTTTGACATTTGGACTCAACAAAATCAACTCCTTAAGTAGAAAATATGGGAGATGTGACTATACAGCAGATTTTGGGGGAAAGATCTGGGGTTTTAGTGACCTGTGATCTAAATAAGGGCCCGTGGTGCAATGTTTCTGACAAAAGGCTAGTAAGATATTTAACTTAGAGAAGAGAAGACTAGAGAGGAGAAGAGGAGTCTTGAAAGTACTGGATTTCTCTTTACTTGAGTTCTTTAAGTTAAAGCTAGTTGACCAGTTGTCAGGGCCAAAGGGCTTCATGGTCAGGCACTGATTGGGTTAGCTGTTCCCTGAGGTCTCATACTGTGACTTCATTAAAAGTTCAGTTCCCAATGGAGGTATTTATGAGGGAGAGAGATGGTGTGTGGGTGAGCAGTTTGCTGGGATGTGCTGGTAAATGTATATTGACAAGTAGCCCTCTGGGAAAAAATATATGCATGACACACTTTAAAGTTTAATCTGCATTATTAACACCTTCACTATCATTTTCTTAAGTCCAGACCAACAACAAAACAATAAATCAAGCCCTGATTTGTTTGTTTACATTGAAAATTTAACAATTGGCTTTCTCAAGCAGGTTTGAACTGGCTCCAGCACACAGGTAGTGGTAAAAGGTAAAAGGTGGCGAATCTAATCATAGAATTTGTTGAATTTAATTGACTCCACAGAGCTCATAAATTTCCTTACCTAACTGGGGAAGAAAGCCCTAGCATGATCCAAGCATTTACGAGCAGCTATAAATCATTTCAAATAATAAAAATAATGTCAAATAAAAACCTCTCAACAATTAAAAGGGAAAGTTGGCATCAGATATGAAACAGTCACCAGCACTAATAAACAAAGAAGCAATCTCAGGACAGCCCTAACTGCAGGCCAATAACATCATGCTCCAACCTAAGCCTCATTTTTTTTCTGTCATTATTTTTAAGGTAAGGATTAGGTCATAGGGATTTGGTCTGAGTTTATATTAAATGTGTGAGACTTCTTCCGGGGTCTTCAGACAGGCTTAAACAATGATGCCAAAGAAGAAAGATTTTTATTTGCTGTGACTTTAAGTAATCCTGTTAAAAAGATCATAGGAACTGCAGTTAGAAAGGACCTTAGAATTCATAGGTATAGGATAAGAATTGGAAGGTGTCTTAGGGGTCATCTTGTCCAATGACCTATTTTGCAGATAATAAAGCCCAGCAAGGTTAAGTAACTTGCTTAAGGTCACATGGGTAGTTAAATGTCACAAGCGGGTTTTGAATCCAAGTCTTGTAGTTTTTGAGTCAATCCTCTTTGCACTACCACATTGCTTGGCTTTGTTCTCTAAGCCAAACCTTCCTTATATATTGATTACATAGTTCAGCATGAGAGCCAGAATGTCAATTATTATAATCGATTAATAGAATTCTATAGGAAGTCCTTTAAAGGCCTGTGAACCTGACATCTCTCTTCCTTTTCTTGTTCCTGTTGTCCTTCTTTCTTTGTTTCGCAGAAATCTCTGGAGAGAAAGCTTTAAAATCATAGGCTTGTTATGTCAGCAGCAGAAGGATACAGCTGTGACCAGTAGGCTTTGTGAAGGCTACGGACCAAACTGGAGAAAGCAAACTAACTCTACACCCAGGGAGAAGGGTGAATGAACCCTTGTGACAGTAGGGTTTACTCATCTACTTTTGCTTCAATCAATCAATCAATCAGCATTTATTAAGTGCCTATTATGTGCCAGGTACTGTACCAAGCACTGGGGATCCTAAGAAAGGCAAAAGACAGGCCCTGCTTTCAAGAAGCTCATGGTCTAATGATTAGCTAGCATTTCCATAACACTTTAAATTTTGCAAAGTGTTGTCTCTTTTGATCCTTGCAACAACCCTGGGAAATAGATGCTGTTATTATCCCATTTTACATTTGAGGAAATTGAGGCAAAGGCTAGGTGACTTGTCCAAGGTCACACAGCTAGTAAATGTCTGAGGCTGGATTTGAACTCAGGTCTTCCTTTAGGGCAGCTAAGTGGCACAGCAGATAGTACACTGGGCCTAGAGTGAGGAAGACTCATCTTCCTGAGTATTTTGCCTCAGTTTCCTCATCTGTAAAATGAGCTGGAGAAGGAATGGCAAACCAGTCCGGTATCTTTGCCAAGAAAACCCCTAATGGAGTCATGAAGTGTTGGATATGACTAAAAAATGACTGAACATCTTCCTGATTCCAGGCCCAGCTCTCTGTCCACTGTGTGACCTGCCTGCTCTATCCGCTTCTGTGGACCAAATGAGATTTAACTCCCTGCTATTCATCCTTAGAATGTTGAAGAACTGATCGTCTGCCTCCAGATACAATGACATTTCATTTACTCAAACTCTGTGACTAAAGAGGAGTAAGAAGAGAAGACAGTGCCATATTTTTTCTTCTGATTTTATTTCTCTCTGTCTCCAGTGGCTAGGAGCGTCCAGATGGGACTGGGGGGTGGATATTGACACTGGCCATGTCAGCAAATGGTGAGGTTTCATTGCTTGTTTTGATGTTACTCCTAGCAGCAGAATGGGCATGAGAAGCTGGGGCAGATGGAGCGGAGGAGGCTTCAGTGGAGCGAAGTACCTGGAGAAACACTACGTAGCTAGGAGTCAGAGACAACTCAGGCAAAACACATACAACAAGCT
Source organism: Trichosurus vulpecula (assembly GCF_011100635.1). Lineage (NCBI taxonomy): Eukaryota > Metazoa > Chordata > Mammalia > Diprotodontia > Phalangeridae > Trichosurus > Trichosurus vulpecula. The sequence goes on along the minus strand of NC_050581.1, from coordinate 50,902,744 downwards.
CAGTCAGACCTGAGGAGTTGTCTCCTGAACAGATTTCTTAGGGCTAAAGTTGTATCTGCATGATGCCAAGTTGATTCCCCCCCTTCCAAGTGTGTGTGTATGCGTGCGTGCGTGTGTGCGTGTGTGTTGCCCATGTTGGTTGTATGTCCACATGGGTTAGGCTAGTTGTGGCTCACAGGGAGGCATGAATAACTATCTCTATCCTCCAACCACCCCTCTCCAAAGGAGACCTTGATTCCTGCCAGGAAGGGAGTAAGAAGTTGGAGCCATAAGGTTGGCCACACATCTCGTCTTGGAAAGAGGGTACCGGGCTAGATTTCTACTTTGCTACCTGCTAAAATTTGCTAGTTTGAGAGGAATAATTTTAGGTTTAACTTGTACCTTGGTTGCTGTCCTTTTAATCAGGAAGGGTGCCCCAAACTATAAATCCAAAGGTTTGATTCCCTTCCTACCAAATGCCTATTACATAAAGACCTTTACACATAGTGAATAGCAAACAAACCCATGAATCCAAACAGCAATCAGAGAATTTATAGAGTAGAATGCACAGACAATACAAAGAGTAAATAAGCTCTCTCACTGGAAATGGGATATCTCAGGTTGACCATAAGAGATAGAGAATTCCTGATCTCACCCAAGGGAAAATTCCCCAAAGTCTCTAATGTAGTAAGCTGGGAATAGGGACCTGATTAAGACACTGGCTCCTCTACATTCAGCCTCTTCTAGAAGTCTTTCTCTTCTTCCAGGGACTTCTCTCTAAAGAGAACCTGGAAGAACATGTGTCCTCCCTTAACACTGGAAACCAAAAGAAATAGGCTCTTGCCTCTCCCAAGCTCTTGATAACCCCACTCATTATGGGGACACAGAGCACTGGATAATTCTTCTCTACCAATGAAGAGTCTTATACAAGTAGGCTTGAGCCGTAGATTATATCTCCCCCAGACTTCCTTGCAAATCATTGCCTAAACTAACTGAATCAGTTGCTGTTGTAGAAGTTAGGCTCATATACAAATGGCCCAAGGATTTTGTCTAAGTTCAGGCATGAATCATGGGATTATAGATTCAGAGCTCGAAGGGATTGTAGAGGTCATCTTGTCTAACTTCTCATTTTATAAATGAGGAAATTATAGCCTGAGGAGATTGAGCTACTACCCCAAGGTCTCACAGGTAGCAATATCAGAGAGTTAGAAAAATTAGGTTCTATTAGCTCTGACATGAGTTAAAGGAGAATGAACAGACTTTTGTACAAGTAGAAACTTGCTTGATTCCTTCATCTATGGTTCAAACTCATTCACATTTACTGTTTAAGCACATTTTAATAGCTGGAGGTTTTGGATATTCTGCTTAGCTCAAGTCAGAGCAATCTTGGCATTTGTGTTACCAACCATCTTCCAACAAAATACAGTGATTAGTTGGTTTGGAATGATTATAATTAGTTGTCTGGAATTAGGCAGTGTCATTTGCTTATGATTTTTGCATTTGGACTATAATCAACTGATTGGTAAATTGAGAGACAGCTAGGTAGCCCTGGTCCTGGAGTCAGGCTACTAGCTGAGTGACCTTGGGCAAGTCATTTAGTTTCTGTTTGCTTCAGTTTCCTCAACTGTAAAATGGAGATATTAATAGCAGCTATTCCCCATGGTTGTCACAATGTTGGGGTTTAGTCTCTGCCCACCCAGGGAGGCCAAAAACTGTCACGGTTTCATGATGTTATGGTGGTCGGGCCACCTCTGATCCAAGTATAGGCATCTATTGAGATTGACGCCTCTCATGAATCAGGAGAAGTTACAACTTCAGAGAAAGCAAGATGGATTTTATAGGGTAAAGAAGCTGATTACACGACCGAAATTTACATAGGATATAGAAATATGATTAACATTAAAAAGGCAGGAGGAGTTTGTTAAGGGATTAGGTAATGGGGGAGGGGTCCCTTCTCTGGTTTGGTGGTCAAATATCCTGGTTGTGCTGCCCTCCAATTGACTAGCTATTGTGGTCCTGTCCGGTCAAGATGGATAGTTAGGTATTGTGGTCCTATCTTGGGCTAAATGGATGATGTGATTGTGGTCGAGTGCAAGAACATGCCTGTTCAAATATGTGAATTGGATCTGAGGGTCCTGGTTAGCTAGAGGCAGTGGCTATATTGGGTCTGGGGGCTTGAGGTGTGGTTAAAGCCAGATTATGTGGTTAAGTCAGGACATACCTGTTGTTCAGTGGGGCCCATAAGGAAGTTAGAATATTGGGGCTGGGGTATTAGGATTCCATCAATAAGAATTAAATAGGATAATATTTTCAAAGTTCTTTGCAAATCTTAAAGCATTATATAAATTCTAGATATTTTATTAATTATTTTTCAGTCACTTACTATGTGCCAGGTACTGTGCTAACCATTGGAGATACAAAGACAAAAATGAAACAGTTCTTGCCCTCAAGGAGTTTACATTCTAGATAAATATGTATGTATAGCCTATAATATAGACACAGTATTTGCTAAATACATTTAGGATACTCTATGCAGTGTCAGAGGACTTTGTGAATTCTATTCTTAGCCAGGATTCTCTTTTTGGATACCTTAGGGAACCACACTCCTGGATCTAACTGCTTGAATACTATTACAAAAGGTCAAAGACTAACAGAGGGACTCAGAAACCTAGGAAATTCACCAGTCTAAGATAAGACAGTTCTAGAGCTTCATCTTGCCTCTTAGAGTTGGTTACAAATGAGACCATATCCCTTTTGTGTTGTATAGAAAGGGGCATTTTGGTAATGATTTTAATGAGGGAGAAGCCTCTTTGGGGCCCTAGAAGTAAAAGATGTCAAGGTGGGTCTTGCTCTCTGGTATTCTGTTCCTCCAGGGTTTCACAACCAAGTTTGACTTTTAAGGCTTGTCTATTTCTATAGCTTGGTTGAATCGAAATTGACTATTGCCTCTCAGAATGTTCTTTACATTTAATTCAACTCAGCAAAGCTGGGGCATTGAGATAACGATGACCAAAAAACAAAAATAAAAACAAATCCTGGGTTGTGTAAGGTGGGGGCGACATGTCCATTCATAAATTACTACCAAATATAGACAAAATAAATATAAATAGTTTATGGAGGTAAATTAATGGAGCTGAAAAAATGCTGGAATCTGAGCACTTTGATTCAAATACCAGCTCCACAGCTGTGTGACCTTTAGCAAATAATCCCTCTGCCTCAGTTAAATGCGATTCACTCGCAAGTCAAGAGCACCCTCTTGATGTCGTTGGTCCTCTTCAAGAATGAAGGACAAAGAACAACAATCTCTCTGGGTCTCAGTTTCCTCATCTATAAGATGAAGGAATTGGGTTGAACGGTCTCTGAACCTGTATCTATGATCTCATTGTGTTTGTCCTTCATTCTCAAAGAGGACCATGACATCAGGGAAATGATGACATGACTTGCAGTTGACTTTGATTTGAGTAAGGGAAGGCTGTGCAAGGACACCAGCCTCACTTTCTCCTCCAGAGCCATCTGGGTCCAGTAGCCAGATATTCATCAGGATGACTGGAGATGGCCCAGGATACGATGGGAAACCCTGGCCTTTTCAGGCTAAGGTCTTTTCAGGTTCTCACTTTGAGTGATCTCATAATAGCTACAGGGAGGGGCATAGAGTACCGAATAAGGAAAGAGTAGGGATTCTGGTGCTACAATTTAAAGGGGTCTTATCCTGTGGGACCAAGTCATTAATTTAACAAATAGAAATGATTCCAAAGGCTCTGAGAGATTTTTCCTCCTCTGCACCACTCACTGAATAGTTAGAAACGAACAGAAGCTAACTCTCATTCCTTCTACATGTGACTTCACCGTTTACTGATTCATAACAGATATGAAAGGTTCACTTTGATTTCAAAAGAGGGTATCAGTCCCCTTGTGGATAAGTAGGATCCTGAAATCTCAGAGTTACTGAATCATCTTCAAGGAAGAAGAATGTAACATTGGGCCTTGAAAATGTATGTTAGCATATACGGTAGCTATTTATACTGCTTTTCAGATATTTCATGAATCCAATTTAAGCCCCAGAAAGTAGAAAACATGCCACCCTGTGCAACTCTGAGCATTCAAATGAGAAGCAATTACAATCTGTCTTCTATACCTACTAAATAATCAGCTTCCCCGTCTCCGCTCCTTGGGTGCATGTGCTGGGGTTCAAGGCCAGTGGCAAGGAGAGGAGGAGGGTAGAAGGGGACCAAAGGAGTCTGGATAATGTTTTCTGAGGGGCAAGTGTAAATCACTGAGTGATGAAAATCAACAGAAATTACAGCCTTTCAACTGTTTAACATAGGAAGTAACAGAATTGCCCTTTGGAGGAGATATTTAGGAATTAAATATTGATTATTGAAGCAGAGAGCTGCACATGATGCCCCCCGATAGTTTCTACCAGTGCTCAGAAGACCTGACTTTGAACCCTGCCTAGCATGCTAGCTGTATGTTTCCAGGCAGATCATTTACTTTTCTTCAGCCTCAGTTTCCTCATATGTAAAATGGGAATTATAATAGCATCTTCTTTGTAGGGTTGTTGTGAGGATCAAATAAGAAAATATATGTAGAGTTTTACGTACCTTGACGTGCTATAGAAATTTTAGCTATTTTAAAATTATTTTTAATGCTATCATTCACAAGGTCAGACCAAAGTAGAAATCTGGATTTCTGTTGTCTTGCACACATAAAGTTTTCCCATGCTTATTTTTCTCTCCCCCACCAGTTCTAATGAATTTTTGTCTCTCTGTGTTACTAATCAAACCTCATGACCCCAGTTTTTCTAGATTCTGAAGGTCATCTTACTTGCATTGACTAGGTTGATTGCTTTGAGTTCTCTTGGTTATGTTAAATGGGCACGCAGAGTTTTACTTGTTCCAATTCTCCCTCTCCCCCTCAGAAATCCCCTAATAACAAAGACAACTGTATAATAATGGTTTTGGATCACAAATATTGCACATTATTCATGTGCGCAGTGCTTTGCCCATGGTAGAAACTCAGTAAATGCTTGTTGATTTGATTGATTACAGATGATTCTTGGGAGAGAGGCTAGGTGCCTGTGGCCACGTCAGCTGAGATTACTCTCTACTGGAAATTCTTTGAGTAACTTTAGCATTATGTTTTCTTAACTAAATGTTCTGTGCATTAGGGGCAGAGAAACTAGGCATGATTAGTTTAACTCCTGGGTGGCTAGGTAGCAAAGGTGATGAAGTGGATAGAGTGTCAGGCCTGAAATCAGGAAGACATGAGTTCAAATCCAGCCTCAGACATAAACTAGCTGTGTGACCCTGGGCAAGTCACTAAATTCTGTTTGTTTCAGTTTCCTCATTTGTAAAATGAACTGGAGAAGGAGATGGCAAACCACTCTAGTATCTTTGCCAAGAAAACCCTAAACGGGGTCATGAAGAGTCAGACACGACTGAAAAACGACTGAACAATGACAAAGTTACTTCCTATCTCATCTATGCTAGCTCTCATTTTTGCCTTCCCTCATGCTATTCTCCTTCTCTAGAATGCCTTCCCTTCTCCCCTTCACCTTGTTCCTCAGGGTCCAGTTCAAGTCCCACCTGTGTGGTGAATCTGTCCCTAACTATGCCAGCACTCTCTGATCTCCCCTTTTGATTCATTGCACTTATAATCATGAAATCACAAAACTTTAGAGCTGGAAAGGCTCTTGGACACTATCTAGTCTAAGCCCAGAATCAAAAAGATTGAGTTGGAAGAGACCTTTGAAGGTCATGTGGCTAAAACTCTGTCCATTCTGGAATTGCTTCTACAGCTACCTCTAGTGGTCATTCAAGGCTCTGTTTGAAGACCTCTGGAGATAGGAAGCCTGCTACCCCTTGAGACAACACACTTACTTCACTTTGGGACATGCTAAATCATTAGGAAATTTTTTTTTATGTTGATTTGAGATCTCTCTTCCTTTAATTTGTTCCTAGTTTGCACTTCTATTAAAAAAAAGCCATTTATTGATTACCTGCTGTATGCCAGCCACTGTACACAGTCGTTGCCCTCTAGAAGTTGGCATTCCATAAACTCAAGAAAGTCCATATAGAATATAAAGAGAGTAAATAGAAAGTTTGTCCTCTGGGCCCAAGAAGATGAGCCTCATGTCGTTGACTTTATAGGTAAGGAAATGTAGAGGTGAAATGACTAGTCTAGAATCACAGAGTTGGTTTCCCAGAAGCTAGTTCCATCCTTTTCCTCCTACTCTCTCCAATAGAACATTTAATTATATACTGTCTTGTACTGTTGCTGTTTTTTGTTTATGTCAATCTTATCTACCAAATTCTATTGCATGTATTGTTAGGGCAGAGACCAGTCTTATACTTTGATTGTGTGTGAAGTAAATAAAATGTGAAGACTTCACAGGGAAAATATGTATAAATATCTACATCTATATCTCTATATCTCTATCTCTATCTCTGTCTCTATCTCTATCTCTATCTATATCTATACTAAGAAATGTTTAAAAATCAAGAAATGGGGAAGTGGAAAAATTCTGAGGCTGTGAGAGTCTGATGGCTCAGCCTCTGGGAAAGTTTACCCTGAAACTTTTTGTTCTTTCTTCTGGTTCTGGTTTAAAGATTTGCTCAGTAAGGATAGGGTCACTGTGACCTGTTTTCCTTTACTGTAAAAGTACTGTAGAAGAATGGAGAGGGTCTCCCCCTCCCCTTATCCTATTCTCCTTCTTTAGATTTATAGATGTCATCTCAGTTGTAATCATTAACTAAGGGAATGGGAATTAGAATTTCTGTGCCTTGATTTCCCAGTTCTTTGTCTAGCTTTCATGCTCATATTGTGAGTCCACCTCCCAGCCAATGGTGAGAAGGGTCAGAGGTGGGAAGGAATTCTCTTGTGTTAGGTATAATTATGGGTGCTTTGCCCTTTGTAAAGCACCTCCTTTGCTGGTTCTGCTCTGTGCTAGCAGAGGACGCCCAATTCTCGAGAATTGAATAAAATTTATTTCTGTTCCCACCCTAAATTTAATTGGTGAGGGTCTTTCATCCCACACATTTTAAATATCACTTATATAATATATAATAATACAATTACTATATCATGCACTATAATTTATATATTATATAATATGTAATTTATATTATTTAAGAGCATAATTTATATATCATATTTAATATATAATTTTATGTAACAATAATATGTTCCTATGGCTTTATGTTTTGCAAAGGGTTTTATATAGATGATAGAGTATGTGTATGGGAGAGTAAGGAAAGAAGAAAACAAACATTTATTAATTGCCTACTATGTGCCAAGTACTGTGCTAAGTGCTTTAGAAATAATATCTCAATTGATCCTCACAACATCTTGGAGGTAGGTACTTTTATTCTCTTCATTTTACTGTTGAGGAAACTGAGGCTGAAAGAGGTAGTGATGTGCCTAGAGTCCTAGGATGTGGGACTGATTGAAGTAGGATTCAAACTCAGATCTTCCTGACTCTGAGTTCAAGGATCTCTCTACTATGCCACATTGATCCTTCATCGATGGCACTCACTCTGTTATTGCCTTATCCGAGGAATAGCCAAGTGGTAACCTTAGTTAGGAGGAATGATCATCTAGAGAGAAGGTATTGGGAGATTAGGGCATCAGGGGCTCAATGACCAGTTATTCACTCTGCCAGAGGTGCCATCGTATTCTTATGGCCATTTTGTTTTACTCTTTGTCACTACCAAGTGGCAGCTTTAGGGAATACCCTGTCCCCCAAATTGAAATTGAAAAGTTCATTAAAGTATCACACCACTGAGGTCTCAGGGGTTTGCCTGCCCTTTGGTAGCATTGGCCAATCAACCAAGATCTAGTTCCCATTTTTAGCTGATTTCGGTGACTGACAAGCAGCCTTGCATTTCTGGTAACAGCCTTGGGTTGCACTGGCTAAAAATATACTCCTAGGTCACATCTTGCAACAACCCCAACTGGCTGCTCTCTTCTTTTGAGGGCTTTTGTTGTTTATTTCAGTTCAAATTCAGTTCTCACTCATTCCCTTTCGGGTATTTATGTTTATTTTTAGCCCGGGGAATGTTATGGTAAAGGAAGAGAAGAGCTATTAATGAACATATTATTCAATAATGGAAGATAATAACCAGCTGCTCTAATTGTATTATGCTCCTGTCACTGGAAGTTCATATCAGTGATTCAAGCTAAAGGTTTGAAGTATTTTTAAGTAAGAGCTCATGCTTTTAGTGCAAAAAAGATGAGCATTTGCCTAGAAGTGGTAAAATTAACACCTCAATTCCTGGTCCTCTGTAAAATGCCACCTTATTGGGAGGCAGGTTACAAAAGGTCAAGGAAATCTGGCTAATTTTAAAAGATGGAAACTCAAATGAAATGTCCCTACAGAATAATTAGTGAGGACTGAAAAGATCATCACATGGAATTTTGTTTAATTCAATTCAACAAACATGCATTAAGTCCCTATTCACTCATTCAATAAACATTTACTCAGAACTTAAGGGCTGTTTTGGCTTTTGTGTTAGGTGCTGGGGATACAAAGACAAAATGGAAAAATCCCTGCTTTCAAGAAACTTGAATTCTATTGGTGCAAGGCAAAGAATGCCGGACCCATTATTTAGAAATTTAGGAAGACTTGACTTTAAATCCTGTCTTAGAGGTTTACTAGCTATATAAATAACCATGGACAAGTTACTTAATTTTTTGTCTGCTTTATTTTCCTTATCTGTAAAATGGGGAGAATAATGGTATCTATCCCCGCCCCCCAGTTGTTGTGAGCATTACATTAGATAATATTTGTAAAGCATGGCTCCTGGCACATAATAGGTACTTAATAAATATTAGTTCCATCCCTCCTTTGTGAGGACCAAATAGGATAATGGATAGATGTACAAACAACTCAGAGTTCATTACCACCATTGTTCCTCTTTCTGACCTTTGAGGACAAGCAGAATCAGCTTGTCTCCTTTTCCTTCCCTCCCACATGCCATTTTGGAGATGAGAATAGTCGGAGAAATAAAGTGACCCTCCCAAGGTCATAGAGTGAGACTCATAACTACTGGCTGTTTTCTTCCTACTCTTTTATACTAACACCATTGATTACCTCACATGCTTATAATATAGTCATGTATAGAGAGCTTCATACTGTCTTACATTAACTGAAGTGACCAGTCATTCAGCTGACAGTTAATAAGATAGATCTGTGTAGATGAAGACTAATAATAACGATAACGAACATTTATATAATGTTTATTGTATGCCAGGGACTGTGTTAAGAGCTTTACGATTATTATTTCCTTTAATTCTCACAACAATTCTGAGAGGTAGGTACTATTATTTCCTCCTTTTTATGGATGAGGAAACTGAGGCAAATGGAGTTTAAGTGACTTGCCCAGGGTCACACAACTAGTAAGTGTCTGAGGACAGATTTGCACTCAGGTCTTCCTGATGGCAGGCCTAGAGATCTATCTACTGTACCACCTAACTTCCCCTAAGTGCTAGTTGCTACCTCTAAGTTAAGATATTAAATAAAAGGGGGGGTGGTGCTTTTTAAGCCTGCAAGTTAATACCACACCAAGCCTCTGGATGGAAATGGGCATATTTCAGTCAGTTATTAAGATATTAACGGATGTTTGTTATTAGTGTCAACCTTTGGAGTTTGGTCTAAAAAGAGACAATGAAATTAGGTCAACCCCCTGAGTCTGGTCTAAGAGTTAAGTGAGATTAGGTCAACGTCCAGAGTTTTCTCTTAAGAGACAAATGAAATTTGGTTCATACTTGCTGTTTATTCTCTTTGAGCTAGTGAAAACATATGTATGAGAGTCAGAGTAATCTGACTCAAAGAAAGGCTAGTTGAAGGAGACTTTTATCCAGAGAGTAAGGAAGTCCTCTCTCCTTCCTTGGCACCCCACCTCCGACCCCTCTGCTCACTCAGGAGGTCTGTGTCAGCCAAAACTATAGTTTCCTTATCTGTCACCCATAAACATGAGAGTGTCATAAAATATGGATGTCATAACAAGATAGTGCCCATAAAATATCAAGATAAAGGAAGTGCCTTGTTCAAGGCACCTGGTCCTTATCAGTCATAACAGAAGAATTCTCCTGATCAGCTTCATTGGGTCTTGTTGATGCGGACACAACAGGAGGGTTTTGAGTTTGTTCGGAGAATGTGCAAAGCATGTTGGTTATGCTTCAATTAAGGGTGAGCCAAAAAGTCCTTTTCTGATTGGTGAGTCAAGGTTTTAGGCTTTTTCAGGTGAGGGGAGGGCTCAAACTGGTTCATATTAGGGATACCTTCAGTTTCCGCAATTGTAAAATGGGGATAATAGCACCTATCTCATAGAGTTGCTGTTAGGATAAAATGTGATAACATACATCAATGTGCTTTGCAAACTTTAAAGTATTACATAAATGGTGACATATAGTCAATTCTGTAAAAAGAAAATCAGTTGATTGAGTGAGAAAAAAAATCACTAACTCTTGAGCAATCTAGAGGCAAAACCAATCTGTTGTTTCCACTTCTCACTTTTCACTTGGTTATCCTTTGTCCTGGAGAGAAAGGCTGAGGGACTGATATAGAAAAGAATGATACAAAGGATGATTCTTACTTAGCTCCCCATCCCCAAATTCTAATTTGCTGCGTGGCGATCATAGATAAATATGTGCATGTGAAGGTGTAACTATATAGGTAACATGGAGGAAAGGTTCCCACAGCTGTATACATAGCTCAGAATGGAACACCATGTTATGTTGTCCTCTTGAGCCCATGGTGGGATGGCAGATGGGACTTGCCATGGTCTGGTCTGAGAGTGGCATGAAGAAGGGAAGAAGAAAAGGCTGTTCATTGCTGGAACCATTATGGAGGAGCCAGAAGCATCAAATTAAAGCCAACATTTAGGATCATAGCTTTAGAGATTAAAGAGAACTCCTTCCAAAATATTTCCTTCTGCTTATTTTGTATATGCATATGCTTGCTCTGTCTCCTCAGATAGCATATAAGCTCCTTGAAGGCAAGATTTTTATTCATTCACTTCTTATTTGTCATTGTATGTGCCCAGCATACAGTAAATATTTAATAAATGTTTGTTGATGAATTGACCTCAGATGACATCTGGTCTGATCTCATTTTTTTTCCAGATTAAGAAGCTGTGACACAGCAAGGCTAAAGTGTCCTGCCCAAAATTATACAAGTTAGTAAGTCTCAAAGTTATATTTTGAACCCAGGGCTTCTGACTACAGAGTCAATGCTCTCTGCAATGTATCTTACCGCCTACATAGTTGCTAAGGATATGGGGTACTGAGGAGAAGGTCCAAAGCCAAAAATTGGTTTCTAGGTCAGAAACAGGAATTGGTCACAAGATCAAAATGGATCTGAAGGACAGAGTTAAAAGATGTGGTCTCCCTTTCACTTCCCTTAGGATGGGAGAGAATCTAGCCTTTCTGTCACATTCTCACAGGCTTCCCAGGGATTAAATAGATAAACATTGAGGTATTTCTGCCTGACAATAAAAATAGGTCTGAAGCAAGCTGTTAACATTCACATATAGAAGAAACATGAATGGAGAGAGAAGGAAAGGAACTTGGGGAGAGACAGAGACAGAGAGGAAGAGGGAGGTAGGAAAGAAGAGAGAGAGACAAAGAGAGATAGAGAGAGAAGAGAGAGAGGGAGAGACAGAGAGACAGAGAAAGAGACAGAGAGAGACAGAGACACAGAAACAGACAGAGAGAGAGACAGACAAAGACAGAGACAGAGGGAGGGAAGAGACAGAGAGAGAAGAGAGAAGTGAGGAAAGAGAGAGAGAGAGAGAGAGAGAGAGAGAGAGAGAGAGAGAGAGAGAGAGAGGAGACAGAAAAATTTTTGTGTGTGACCATTTACAGATAGGACTGAAGTTTTGCCACTAGAGAACAACCTGATTGCAATAAATACTATAGAGGTGTGTTGGTACCAGCTAGTGAGAGCTAATTGTTAAAATTTTCACATGAATATTTATATTTTGGAAATTGGTGAATGCTACAAATCAGGACTTGATTTATGGTTTAGTTGATTGTTTATACTTAAGAAAGTGATGAATTAAATATTAGTAATGCAAATTTATATAAAAAATAAAAAGATGTGGTCTAGGGGGGGTCAAGCTGTGTATTTTCTTCTAGGATAATAGAGTGAGTTTGAATTGCACAGAGTCCAGATAATCTGTTACACTTAGTTACCAGTGGGGGTATGTATGTTTTTATACCTATGTGGATTAGACCCTTGGATTTGGAGTCGGGAAGACTTGAGTTGATCTCTAAGCACTCTTCCAGTTTTGAAAGTCTTTGATTCAATGAATCTGAATCAATGTATAATTGAGGCAGTCTGATGTAGCAGAAAGGACACAGGACTTGGAGTCAGGAAGTCCTAGGCTCAAATCCCACAGACAATTAGTAGCTAAGTCATTTAACTTCTCTTGGCTTCAGTTTATTCATCTGGAGAATTGGGTTTATAAGAGTACTTATCTCACAGAGTTATTGAGAAGATCAAAAGAGATTTTGTAAAGAGCTTTGCAAAATATGAAGCACTAAACAAGCACCTATGATGATGATGATGATGACAATCATGATGATGATGCCTGACCCGTGAGGCCAGCTGCCTTTCAGCCTACTTCAGCTTAGATGTAGCTGGACAGCTCCCTATGCTGCCGGGAGCATTACTCTCTAAGGAAATTTACACCTCTAACCAGCAGCAGGCACATCTAGAAATACAACCCAGGGTAAAACATGCTGCATCTGTATTGAGAACCTTAAGTGAAACACTCCTTCATCTGTAAACATAGCCAAGAACAAAATCCCAGATCTATGTACACACACTAGACTAAAGCACCACATCTGTAAACACACCACAGACTAAAACATGTCATCTATACACAAAGTCCAGAGTGAAATTCCACAGCTGTATACAAAGGCCAGAGTGAAACATATCAGAAAGAGTAGTAGGTAAACTGAGGGGACCTCCTTTGTTCATAGAATGACTCCATGGTGGTCTTCTGGCCACTGGATAAGAGGCTTGTGTTTCTGTTTGCTTTTCCAGCATGAGTGCCTAGAACATAATGCCAACATTAGCATATTTCTCATTAGGGGTACAAAATTGGTTTCAGAAAGATAATTTGGTAAAAAATAAGCTCAGTTGTGAAAGGCTAGAGGGCTTGGGGCTTGCTTTTTCTTGCCCTTACTATACAACCACTGAGGGCCAACTGGGAAAAAAGAAAAAAATACAATCAAACCTTTCCTCTAAACTCAAACCAAAGCTCAAAGCTGGTGGCAGTCTGAAACTTAGCTGCATTCAGTTTGGGATAGTTTGTGAATGGGGATGGGGATGTCAAATTTATGGACAGCTCTGACTTCTGAACCTTGGGATTTTGCAGATTAGAAATAAAAGTGATATCTTATGGGAAATGGTCTTATGAGAAACCCTCTTTGTCCCTCATTTCTTTTTGCTTTGAAAGTAGCAAGCCCAGAACCATGAATTAATGATAGGACAAATGACTGGAGACCTATGTGGATCTGGGGTCTGAGACACACTTACCAAGGGGTGGTGAGATAGTATCCTCCCAGACCCCATGTGACACTTGTTCTTGGCACCAAAAAAATTCAATTGAGTTCACTTAACATATGTCTGATGCTTTTGCACCCCATTCTAGGGCCTCTCTGTCGCCTGTAGTTCATTCACATTGAGGATCACCAAGGGCAGCTTCTGCTTTGGAGTGGAATGACAATAATAATAGTAACTGCATTTAAAAAATCTAATCCTCTATGCTTTTCAAAAAAGCTTCCATGTTTATGACTCGTTTGTTCCTTATCACACCCCTCTGAGGTAGGCCAGGAAGACAGTATTGTCCCCACTTGACAGATGGGGAAGCTAAGTCCCAGAGGTCCAATGACTTTGCCAAGGCTGTGCAATAAGTGAGGAGTAAAGTCAGTATATGCTGGTGTTACAGAAAGAGCTTTGTCAGAGGCATTAAAAACAGTGACTGTAATAACAAAGGTTGAAGACTCAGCACAATTCTTATTTCATTAAAAGAACATAGATTTAGAGTTTGCAGGGATCCAAGAGGCCGTCTAGTCCAACTCTCCATCCCCATTTTACAGATGAAAAAACTGAGACTCAGGAAAGTTAAGTGACTTTGCAGGGTCATCACTGGGAATATTCCAAATCAGATTCTCTGACTCTACATTCAGTGCTCTCTTTCCTGTACTATGATGACTACTTGGAGATGTCATCTTGGAGATGACACTGAACAGAGGCAGGATGTGGAAGATGTTAGACTGTGGCTATCTTTGTATCGGTACATGCTAGGTCTGATCCTTGTATCAGCAAATGCTAGGTCTGGTACAATTGAAAGAACGCTGAACTTATGGTCTGGTGACTTGGGATTTAGACTGTCAGACATGGAAGGGATCTTAAGACTTGTTTTGTCCAAACCCCTCCTTTGACAGAGAAGGAAACAAGACCCAGGTGAAGTGAAATAACTTACCTGAACTTAGGCATTGTTACATAGTAGAAAGAATGCTGACTCTGGAGTCAAAGATCTGGGTTCAGGTCCTCCTACCTTTGCTCCTACCTGTGTGACCTTGGCCAAGTCACTGTCCTGGAATTCAATTTTCTCAATTCTAAATTGAAGGGGTTGAACAAGATGTCTTCTGAGCATCCAATGATATTGACTCCCAAATTCAGTGGTCTTTCAATGGTGCTTAACTGTCTGTCTACAATAACTAGCTGGGTGACTTTGGCCAAGTCACTTCCTCACTTTAGGCTTGACTCCTGATTTGTCAAATGAAGGGAGTACATTTCATGTTCTCTAAAGCTCCTCCAAATCCAAGATTCTGTGTTTTTGCTTTTATTTTCCTGAGAACATCTAGGGGTCTTTTGGGGTTGGTGGATTGCTTAGGCATATTTCTCTAGGAAAACTGGAGAGTCTCAGCTTCTTGGCACAGAAAATAGAAGGTGACTGTCTGCATTACAAAAGGATTTTCTGCTTTACCAAAAAGATTCCTTTAAATAGCAGCTCCCTAGTACATTTTAAGTGTTCCTTTCCGGATCATTAAGTACATGACAGAGGCTGGGAGCCCAAGCAAAGAAGCTTCCAGCTAAAAATGTTAGGAGCCAATGCCAAAGGAGGATCAATCAGAAATGAAGTCAGATTCTGAAATGGACACATAAATCAGCAGAAAGATGGTCTGCCTTCTGTAATATTCCTTCTGTACTTACTTTGGTGTTGCAAAAAGCACATGATACAGCTCATGACTTTAAGAAGATTCCATTCTAGAAGGTGAGAGATCACTTTACCCCCATGACATAATTAGAGATCTTTACATGACAAGTGAGGTACAACCCTAGAAATGGGGTCCATCATGCCTTCCCTAATGCTTATGACTTATATGCCCTTGGGCAAAAAATTATCTAATAAGCATTTGCCATCTACCTACTATGTACATAGTGATGGGCTAGGTGCTGTGACAAAAAGACAAAAAAGGAGATAGTCTCTGTCCTCAAGGAGCTTAATGTTCTATGAGGGTAGACAACATGGACATGGATAAGTACAGAGTGGATACAAAATAGTTAGGAATGGAGGAAACAAGTATTTATTAAGTGTCTACTATGTGCCAAGGACTTTACAAATATTATCTCATTTGATCCTCACAACAACTCTAGGAGGTAGGTGCTATTAAGATCTTCATATTATAGTTGAGGAAACTGAGGCAGAAGAAGTAAAGTGAGTTGCTTAAGATCGCACAGTTTCTAAGTGTCTGGGGTCAGATTTGAACTCAGGTCTTCCTGCCTCCTGGACCAGTTCTTTAGCCACCGTGCCACCTATTTACCTCAGAGTCACTAGCAATTGGAGGAAATAGGAAAGACTTTGTGTGGAGAGTGGTGAATCTTGAAGGAAGTGAGGGATTCTATGAGGCTGAGGTACAGAGGGAGTTCATTTCAGGCATGGGAGAGGACCAGAGGAAAGGCACAATGAGGGGAGATGGAGTCATAGGTGTGAGGAAGATAGAAGGTCAGGATGACTAAATCGTTAAATGAGGTTTGGTTAAGTGTTTGGGTGTTGTTGACTTATTGGGCAGTCTGGTGAAGCCTATGGACCCCTCTTTGGGCACCTAGGTGGTACAGTGGATAGAGCGCTAAGCCTGGAATCAGGAAGACTCATCTTCCTGAGCTCAGATCTGGTCTGACACTTGCTATCTGTGTGATCTTGGGCCAAGCCACTTAACCCTGTCTGCCTCAATTTCCTAGTTTTTAAAATGAGCTGGAGAAGGAGATGGCAAATCACTCCAGTTTCTTTACCAAGAAACCCCAAGTGGGGTCACGAAGAGTTAGATATGACTGAAACAGCTGAACAACAACAATGATATGGACCCATTTTTTAGAATAGTAATATTAACTGTGGAAAATTATACAGTTACAAATTAAACTGTTAAAATAAAAATATAAGTTTCCTCATTCAGATCTATGGGCCTCTTGAAATTTGTCCATGGATCCTAGGTTATAGAATGGAAGAAGGATAATGTATAATGTGACTGGAAGGATAGTTTGACATCAGTTTGTAAAATGCTTTAAAAGCCAATAGAGGACTTTCTATTTTATCCTAGAAGTAAATCACACAATCTCCTTGGGCCTTCATTTCTTCATCTATCAAACCAGAATGTGGGACTAGAGGCTCTCTGAGGTCCCTTGTATCTCGAGACCCATGATCCTATCTATGTTCTCTAGAATAAATTTGTCTTCAGATTTGATTGTGGAAGTTTCCACCACCGTGGGACTGTTTTTGTTGCTTTTGTTGGATTGTTTCAGTTATGGCTGACTCTCTGTGACCTCGTTTGGGGTTTTCTTGATAACACTGGAGTAGTTTGCCATTTCCTTCTCCAGCTCATTTTATAGATGAGGAAACTGAGGCAAACAGGGTTAAGTGACTTCCAAGGTCACATAACTAGTAAGTGTCTGAGGCCAGATTTGAATTTACAAAGATGAATCTTCCAGACTCCAGGCCCAGTGCTCTATCCACTGTGCCACCTGGCTGCCCCACATGGAAATGTATATAACAGGATTAGATTTGTAGTAAACACAGAATAAACATCTGTATAATTTGTGTTGAGTTGGACTGAAATTTTTTTTGATTTGAAGAGAAGCTAAGCCTTGGAATAGTTCTAATTTCTTCCTCTGATGCAGAGCCCCAAACAGGAAAAAATAGGATTATAGATTAAGAGCTGGAAGGGACCTCAGAGGCCATCTTGTCCAATATTTTTATTTACAGATGAGGAAACTGAGGCCAAGAGAGGTTAAGTGACTTGCCCCATCAAGTAGGCTTCATTTGATCAATAAGCCTTTATTAAGTGCCCACTATGTGTCATGTACTGTAAAAAAAAGTTAAGCAGTTCCTGATCTCAAAGAGTTTATAGACTATCAGGGAAAGAACATGTACACAAAGAGTTATATGTGAAATATATAGAAAATACATACAAAGTAATTTTGGAGGAGAAAGCTCTAGAAGCCACAGAGACTGGGGAAGTCTTCCTGTAGGTTGCGCTTGACCTGAGTCTTGAAATAACCTAAGGAATAGAGCCTTGATTTGAAGCCAGGTCTTCTAATTCCAAGTCCAGAGCAACAAATCTACTGCATCATGTTGCTTTGGGACCTATGAATAATGTTGAAGTGGGTATAGACAATTTGTTAGAAAATCTGTGCTACCTCAGGGGTTGGGGGTGAGAGGAAGGTAGCCATTTTCATCTCGGGTACAATGACAATGATTCCCTCTCCCCCCTTTCCCATTGGCCTTCAACCCCATTGGCCTTTCATCTTGTTTCTTCTGGAGACAGGGATGATGGTCTCTGGACTATTGTGGTAAGGTAATGTGATGTCCCCTGGGAAAGAAGAAGCTCATTGATCCCCCAGCTCCCTCAGCCATCAGTGCTTGAGACTAATCCCTACCTGCCCAACTGTATGACTACTACTCCAATTCTAATGTGTGGATAGATCCTTGTCCCATAACATCCTGATGCCCTACTCAGATGATACAAAGGGTTAAAACAGATATCTCTTTAAAATATAATAATACACTTTTAAAAAACACTGATCATCATTATTATTAACATATAAACTCATTGCCTTCACTGTGGC
Organism: Trichosurus vulpecula; assembly: GCF_011100635.1. Classification (NCBI taxonomy): domain Eukaryota; kingdom Metazoa; phylum Chordata; class Mammalia; order Diprotodontia; family Phalangeridae; genus Trichosurus; species Trichosurus vulpecula. Next base: position 50,884,626 of record NC_050581.1, on the reverse strand, counting down.
AGCCACTGAGTCCTGTTACTCCTATAGATCCAGACCCCTGGCTCTGAACATTGTTTCCTGATAGATTCCTAACACATCACAGAGGAGCCACTGCTGAACTCTTTCTACCTTTTACCACATTAATCCCATGACAGGGCTGAGAGAAACACTGTGTACTGTTCTCTTTTATCTATCATCCCTGGCCTGCTATCTCCCCTGCAGTGAGAGAAATGATCTATTTCAATGTCAAGTTGACAGACTTGACCAACTTGCTTAGGGCTGTCTTGTCTGATTCCCTCTAATCCCCCAATGCCAAAATTTCCAAATAAGAACTTTTCAAGGAGGCACCTTCAGAAAGGCTGGGATGGCCAATATTCCAATACCAATTTTTTAATATTCATTTTTTATAAAATTTTGAGCTCCACATTTTCTCTTTCCCTTCTCTAAGATGGTAAGCAGTTTGATGATATAGGTTATATATAGGCAATCATGTAAAACATATTTCCATATTAGTCATGTTGTAAAAGAAAGAACAAAAGAAAAAAACTGTGAAAAATTAAAGTAAAAATAGTATGCTTCAAACTGCATTCAGACTCTATCAGTTCTTTCTCTGGTTGTGGTTAGCATTTTCTGTCATGAGTCTTTTGGAGTTGTCTTGGATCGTTGTATTGCTGAGAAGAACTGAGTCAATCATAACTGACCAGAAGATGGTGGCTGTTAAAAGAAGTAGATTCTACAAGGTGAACATAAGGAGGGGGTGCATTCCAAGTATGGGAGACAGCCAGTGCAAAGAAATGGAGAGTTATGTGTGAGCAACAGAGAGAAGGATTACACAATGTGGAAGCAGTTAAATATAATGAGTCTACAAAGATAGGTTGAGGCCAGGTGGGGAAGGGCTTTAAAAGCTAAACAGAGGAGACTATTTTCTTCCTAGAGGCAACAGAAAACTACTGGAGCTGGTTGAGTAGAGGAGATGTGGTCAAATCTTCACTTAAGAAAAACTGCTTTGGTCGAAGTTTGTAGGATGGACTGGAGTAGGGAGAGGCTGGAGGTCAGCTTAGGAGGCTGTTGTAATAATATAGGCTGGAGGTGATGAGAGCTTGAACTAGCTGTGCATAGTTAAGTGAATGGGTCAGATGGGGGAGATGTAGAGGTAGAAATAGCAAGATATGACAACTGATTAGACATGTGGGGTGAAGGAATCAATAACCACTGAGGTTTATTTCAAAGGAGAGCAACATGGTCAGATCTGTGCTTTAGTAACATTAACTTGGCTGGTGTATGGAGAATGGATTGGAGAAGGGAGAGACTTGAGGCAGAGAGACCAATTAAGAGGCTACAGTAGTGAAGGTGAGAGGGCCTGAGCAAGGGTGGTAGCTGCTGTGTGAATATAGGATAGAGAAGGGCTGTGAGAGATGCTGTAAAGGTAGAATTGACAAGACTTGGCAATTGACTGGATTCATGGGCTGAAAGAGTGAGGAGTCAAGGATGATACTGAGGATGATACTGCTGTAGCTTACCCCACCCCCCCACTCCCAAACCTGCCCTCTCCCTATGTCCCAGCCCAGGATGAATTCCTATTTACAATTCTACACAGTGTTGTTTTCTAGGGGCGCTAACTCTCTCTCTCTCTCTCTCTCTCTCTCTCTCTCTCTCTCTCTCTCTCTCTTTCCTGCTCCCTCCTACAGTCTTGAATCTTTTATTGGAAAATCTCAACATCAAAAGAATGTTAGCACCAGAAGGGATTTTTAGATATATATGATCTAACTTTCTCATTTCACAGACGAGGAAACTTAAGCCAAAAGAGATCAAGGGAGGTAGGGAGGTAGGGAGGTACGTATGGTCACACATCTAGTAAGTGACCTGGTCAGAACTCACATCCAGGCCTTATTATCCTTCTGACTGTAAGACCAGTGCACAATACTGTCAGCTAGAAGAGAGAAGGGGCCATGAAGTGGGATGGCCACTGGCCAACTTGATTTGTATTATGAGACTTTCCTTTTTGAAATGATTAAAACTGATGTTGATTGATCATATCCATTTTCTCTAGAGGAGGAGCATAATCCATCCTAGGAAGGCACAGTGCTTTGGCTGCTACTTAGGATCTGTTCCCATTGATCTTCTTCCAAGAAAAAGGTGCCATGTTAACCTTGGAACTCCAATGGCTTTGGGGAGATTGGCGTGAATGTTTCCTAAACCCTGTGGGATGAAGCTATCTTGGCTTCAAGCCTGCCATCCAGATCTCATTGACGTTTAGCCCAGGTCTCACAACCCGCTGGTTGGAAATCCCCATATCTTTGGTTAATGAATAAAGAGAAAGTGTATTCAGGGAAGACGGGCACTGGCCTTTGAATCAGGACTGAGTGCTATTCCTTATTCTACCATGCTAATGTGCAATTAAAAAAAATTAATATTTTTATTCTGAACTCGATAAACACCCTCCAACATGAGCATTTCTATACACAAAGTAGAGTATAAAAAGATGATTGTATATGAAACCATGGATTTCTATTCCATGTTGCTTATATACATATATATTCAACATGGTATCATTTTTTGAGAAAACAATACTTCAATTCGTATTCAGAGTTCACCAATTCTCTCTCTGGAGGAGGATAGCATTTTTTTTTGTCATGAGTCTTTTGGAATTGTCCTGGGTTGTTTTCTTGATCAGAAAAGCTAAATCTTTCACAGTCGATCATCATTACAATATTGCTGCTACTGTATACAATGATCTCTTGGTTTTGCTCATTTCACTTTGCATCAATTCATACAGGTCTTCCCATGTATTCTGAAACCATTCCCATCATCATTTCCCATAGTATAATAGTACTCCAGAACAATCATATTATATAATTTGTTCAGTCATTCCCCAATGGATGGGCATCTCCCTAATTTCAAATTCCTTGACAGCATTAAAAAAGCTGATAAATATTTTTTGTACATATAGGTCTTTTTCCTTTTTCTTTGATCTCTTTGGGGTATTGACCTAGTAGTGGTATTGCCGGGTCAAAGGCATAGTAGTGGTATTACTGGGCCATAGTTTCAGAATGCTTTGGGCATAGTACCAAATTCTTTTCCAGAATGGTTAGAATAGTTCACAACTCCACCAACAATAATTTTAGTGTCCCAATTTTTCCATATGCCCTCTAGCATTTGTTGTTTTTCTTTTCTGTCATGTTAGACAATCTGATAGGTTTTACTGGTACCTCAGGGTTGTTTTAATTTGCATTTCTCTAATCAATACTGATTTAGAGCATTTTTTCATTTAACTATAGCGAGCTTAGATTTCTTTTCAAAACTGTCAATTCAAATCTTTTGACCATTTATCGTTTGGAGAATGAATCTTTTTTAAAAAACAAATTTGACTCTCTTTCCTATATATTTGAGAAGTGAGGCCTTTATCATGAAAATTTGCTGCAAAATAGTCAATGGTATTTTTTAGCAAAGTGTAGTTTCTCTGATTATCTCTTTTAATTAGTTCTATTTTTGCTTTTGCTTTGCCTGACATCATGATTGCTACACCTGCCTTTTTAAAACTTCAGCTGAAGTGTAATACGTTTTGCTCCAGCCCCTTACTTTAATTCTATCTGTGTCTTTCTGTGTCAGGCATGTCTCTTGTAAGCAATATATCATTGGATTTTGTTTTCTAATTCATTCTTCTATCTGCTTCTGTTTTATGGGTGAACTCATCCTATTCACATTCATAGTTATGATTAATAACTGTATTCCCCTACATCCTATTTTCATCCATTTATACTTCTCTCTCATCATTATCCTGTCCCTCCTAAAAGTCTGTTTTGCTTCTGACCATGGCCTCCCTTAATTCACCCTCCTTTTATGACCTCCTCCCTCCCCCATCTCTTGTCCCCTTCCCCTCCTATTCCTCTATTGGGTAAGATAGATTTCTTTCTTTCTTTCTTTCTTTCTTTCTTTCTTTCTTTCTTTCTTTCTTTCTTTCTTCTTCTTCTTCTTCTTCTTCTTCTTCTTCTTCTTCTTCTTCTTCTTCTTCTTCTTCTTCTTCTTCTTCCTAGTTCATTTTTATTAAGCTGTAACAGATGCTAACAAAGTAGTCTCTCAAATATGCATGGAAATTTCATCGCCAGTCAATAAACAAATTATATTCTAACTTAATTCTCCCTTTGGTCAGGTTTTCCTCTACTAAGTAATTTTCCAATTAAAAAACCTGCCTTATGATTTCAAATGAAAAATTCAAGCCTGTATTTACTACATAACTACTTAAAATGGGAAAACTTTTAACATTTCAAAATATTGCCTGCAAGTTAACATACAATCTTTAATGTATTTACTAATCTTCTCCAGCCTACAAATTGGGTGCCTTAAAATTAAGTTTAATTTTTTGAAAGCAGACTGCCACCTATGCAGTTCCAAAGTTGGCACAAAGCCTATAAGATAAAAATATTTCTCTTTCCCCATCCTTCACAGAGACCAAATAAATATTCCACATTCATTAGATTTAGGCAACAGTAATTTTTTATATGGCTCAAGTTGGGGGAGACAAGAGGGGATTTAGGTCTCAGATGTATTTGTAAAATGAATAAACTTCAAAGCCATTTTGGGATTCCAGTAAGATAGATTTTTATACCCAATTTGAGTGTGTGTATACTCACATATGTATATATATGCACATATATACATATATGTACATATATTTATATATGGGTGTATATGTTATTATTATCCTTCCCTCTTTGAAGCAATTATGAGGAGAGTGAAGTTCAAACACTGTCCTCTATCTCCACTTGTTTTCCCCTCCCCTATAAAAGTTCTTCCTTGTGTACCTCTTTTTTAAGAGATAATTTTCCCCATTCCACCTCTCCCTTCCCTCTTCTCCCAGTTCATCCTTCTTTCTCACCATTTCAATTTTTTGAGACTATTCCAATATAATCAACTCACAGCCATGCTTGCTGTCTATTTAGACTCCTTCTATGGTCCTAATAATGATAAAGTTTTTAGGACTTACATGTATCATCTTCCCATATAAGAATGTAAATAGTTTAGCTTTATTGAGTCTCTTATGATTTCTTTTTCATCAGGTTTATCTTTTTATGCTTCTCTTGAGTCTTGTGTTTGAATATCAATTTTTCTGTTCAGCTCTGGTCTTTTCTTCAGGAGTCCTTGAAATTCCTCTATTTCATTAAATATCCATTTCCCCTATGAAGGACTATACTCAGTTTTGCTGGGTAGGTTATTCTTGGTTATAATCCTAGCTCTTTTGTCTTCTGCAATATCATATTCCAAGCCCTTTCCTCCTTCAATGTGGAAGCTGCTAAATCTTGTGTGATCCTGACTATAACTCCACAATATTTGAATTGTTTCTTTCTGGCTATAATGTTTTTGGGAATTTTCATTTTTCAACCTTTACTTTTGAAGTTGTTCTGTTGTTTGTACTTCCTTCTAAATTTCCTTCTTTTTTGTGTTCTTTTAAAATTTTTCAATGACTTCCTTCACTTTTGGCATTATTATTGCTACTCTCTTTTCCACTAACTTCATATCTTCCCCATTTTAAAAGAGAGGAAAAAAAATCCCTTGTGGCAAATAAACAGTTAAGCAAAACAAATCCAGAGGTCTAGATTTCTTTCTGTTCCTCAATTCCATCCTCTTTCTTTCAGGAGGTGGCTAACCTTCATTGTAGGTCTTCTGTAGATATAATTGGTCATTGCACTGATAAGTGCTTAAGTCTTTCAAAGTTGTTTGTTTATAATATTTTTATAATTGTATAAATTGTTCCCATTTCTGCTTACTTCATTTTGCAGCAGTTCAGACTCCCCAGGATTCTTTGAAATAATAACTTTTGTTATTTCTTATGGTGCAATAATATTCCATCATGTTCATATAATCACAGTTTTTTCAGTTCTTCCCTAATTGATGGATAACTCCTTATTTTCAATGGTCTTCTTTTCCTCTTTTTCCACTTTAATACTTCCTTCAAGGTCAAGAAGTCTATTTTGCACAAAACTATATCATCTCCAGTATGATCTTCCCTCTTAACCCCACCCCTTCTCTATCTCTTATGGTTTCCTTCTTTTAGGTATTTAAGTATTGCTATATCGAAAAGTGTGTGCGTGTGCAAGTGCATGTGCGTGTGTGTGTGTGTGTGTGTGTGCATGCGTGTGTGTGTGTGTGTGTGTGTGTGTGTGTGTGTGTGTGTGTGTAAATATGTGTTCAGCCCTTCTTGGTCCAGTTCATGTAGAAACATGATTCATCTGATGCCTCCTTTTCCCAATGTTTGCATATTCTTCTTTTCATGCTCTACAATTATGAGAAATAAAAAATGCCAACTGCTTGTTCTTCCTTTAACCATTAGTGTATTCCTTGAACCCTTCCTTTCCTTTCTCCACTTAAAACCCTCAGAACAGAATGAATCTATCTCTCCCTCCCCCAACCCAGACCTCAGCTAGGTGTTCTGTTTTTGCTATTCAATTCCTTCAATAACTTTTGTAGGTTCTGAAAGGACACTATTTTCTTTCAGAATGTTAGAACTCCACCATAGCACAGCCCCTCCAAATTATTCAAATAAATTTAATTTTTTATGTTTCTCTTGATTCTGATGTTTGCATTTCATATTTCTTACTTATCTCTCTTCTTTTCATCATCAGGAATTCTTAAAAGTCTCTATCCCATTAAAGGTCCATTTATTCTCTGTAAGATTGTGCTCCCTTTTCAGTGTAAATTATTTTTGGATATAAGCTTTTTTATTTTGCTTTTTGAAATACTGTATTCAAAGATTTTCTTTCTTTTATAGTAGAAACTGTCAGATCTTGTATGATTCCTTGGTATTTGTATTCCTCCTTTCTGGATTCTTGAAGTATTTTTTTTTCATTAACCTAAAAGCTCTGGATTTTGGCTGTCACATTCATGGGACTTTTGTTTTGGTGTTTCTTTCTGGAGATGATCAGTGAATTCTTTCTATTTTTATGTTGTCCCTGGTTTTAATTGATCTGGGTGAGTTTTGTTTGTTTTTACAACTTCTTGAGAAATACTGTTCACTTTTTTTTGGCTCAGTTTTTTATTGTGATTTTTAAGAAGTCCAATGATTCTTAGACGATCTTTCCTTAACCCATTTTCCAGGTCAGTTGTTTTTGATTGTAGATCCTTACATCTTCTATTTTTTCAATTATATTCTAATATTTATTGTTGTCCCATGGCATTATTAATTTGTTTGGTTTATTCTAATTTTCTAGGGGTCTGCTATTTGGGTAAGGTTTACCACTTTATGTTCTAAGATATCCCCTTTGAATGAATTGAATGGAGTGGAGCCAAGATGGCAGAGAAAAGACAGGGACTTGCCTGAGCTCTCCCCAAAACTCTTCAGAACACCATCAAATGATGCCCTAAAACAAGTTCTGGAGCAGCAGGACCCACAAAAGGATGGGGTGAAACAAATTTCCAGTCTAAGACAACCTAGAAAATTGGCAGGAATGGTCTGTTACACCAGGGTGAGAGTGGAGCACAGTCCAATGTAGTGTAGACAGACCCCAGGAAATCAGTAGCAGGTTTGGGGAGTGCCTGAATCAGCGGCAGCACTTGCTGCTTCCAGAGTTCTCAGCCCGCAGATGGTAAGGGGTCGATCAACTGGTCAGAAGATTTGCTGGTACTGGGAGCAGGACTCTTTTGCTTTGTCTGTACTTGGATCTGGGTCATAGTTCTGGGTGACAGTGCCGGGGTGAGGAGGAACAGTAGCACACCAGACTTTGTGAGTGCAGTGGAGTGGGGACTCTCATCACAGTTCCAGGGCAGAAAAGAGTCCTTCTGGTCACTCACAGACTGGAGCACAGGCCAGGACAGTAGCAAACACACCTCTCCTTAGATCATTCTACCTTGGAAGAACTGAAAACTTACAGGTGCCTAGAACTATCTCTGAAAACAGCTGCACAAAACCCTTGAAGCTTGGGACAGTGTTCCCTCCACCCTGGAAGTATAGCCCCACTTTAGAAAGAGTTAAAAGTCAAGAGATAGACTAAAAAAAGAGCAAGCAACAAAAAAGTTCTGACTATAGAAAGTTACTATGGTGACAAGGAAGATCAAAACACACACTCAGAAGAAGACAACAAAGTCAAAACTTCTACATCCAAAGCCTCCAAGAAAAAATATGAATTGGTCTCAGCCCATGGAAGAGTTCAAAAAGGATTTTGCAAATCAAGTAAGAGAGGTAGAGGAAAAATTGGGAAGAGAAATGAGAGTGAGGCAAGAGAATAATGGAAAAAAAGTCAACAGCTTGATAAAGGAGGCACAAAAAATGCTGAAGAAAATAGCACCTTAAAAAACAGACTAGGCCAAATGATAAAAGAGGTAAAAAAATCTAGTGAGGAGAAGAAAAAGCCAAATTGGCCAAATGAAAAAATTTATACAAAAGTTCACTAAAGAGAAGAACTCCTTAAAAAGTAGAATTAGCCAAATGGAAAAGGAGGTGCAAAAGCTCACTGAAGAAAACAATTCCTTAAAAATTAGAACTGATCAAATGGAAACTAATGACTTTATGAGAACTCAAATGTGAAATATGTCATTGGAAAAACAAATGACCTGGAAAATAGATCCAGGAGAGATAATTTAAAAATTATTGGACTACCTGAAAGCCACGATAAAAAAGAACCTAGACATCATCTTTCAAGACATTATCAAGGAAAACTGCCCTGATATTCTGGAACCAGAGGGTAAAATGGGAATGGAAAGAATCCACCTATCACCTCCTGAAAGAGATCCCAAGATGAAAACTCACATGAATATTTTAGACGAATCCCAGAGCTCCTAGGTCAAGGAGAGAACATTGACAGCAGCCAGAAAGAAACAATTCATGTATTGTGGAGCCACAGTCAAGATAACACAAAATTTAGCAGTGTCTACATTAAAGGATTGAAGGGCTTGGAATACGATATTCCAGAGGGCAAAGGAGCTAGAACTACAACCAAGAACACCTACCAAGCAAAACTAAGTATAATCCTTAGGGAAGGGGGAAATGAATATTAAATGAAATAGAAGACTGTTAAGCATTTTTGATGAAAAGACCAGAGCTGAATAGAAAATTTGACTTTCAAATACAAGATGCAAGAGAAACATAAAAAGGAAAAAAGGAAAGAGAAATCATAAGGGGCTTAATAAAGTTAAACTGTTTATATTCCTATATGGGAAGATGATACTTGTAACTCATAAGAACTTTTTCATTATTAAGGAAGTATGAGTTGAATGTGAAGTGATGATATCTAAAAAAACAAAATTAAGTGGTGAGAAAGAGGAATGTCTGGGGAAAAGAGAAAGAGAGATATAGAATGTGGTAAATTATCTCACATAAAAGAGGCAAGAAAAAGCTTTTATAATGGAAGGGAAGCGGGGGGAAGTGGTGGGGAATACTTGAACCTGACTCTTATCAGAACAGGCTCAAAAAGGGAATAATATACACACTCATTTAGATATAGTAATCTATCTTACCCTACAGGAAAGTAGGAGGGGAAGGGGAAAATAAAAAAGGGGTGGTGATAGAAAGGAGGGCATATTATGGGGGAAAAGAAAACACTTTTGAGGAGGGACAGGGTGAGAGGGGAGAGCGAATAGAATAAATGGGGGCAAATAGGATGGAGGGAAATACAGTTAACAATCATAACTGGGAAAAAATTTTGGAAGCAAGTTTTTCTGATAAAGGCCTTGTTTCTCAAATATGTAGAGAACTGAGTCAAATTTATAAAAAATAAGAACCATTCCCCAGTTGATAAAGATCAAAAGATATGAATAGTCAGTTTTCAGATGAAGCAATCAAAGCTATTTATAGTCATATAAAAATGCTCTAAATAGGGGCAGCTAGGTGGTGCAGTGAGTAGAGCACTGGCCCTGGAGTCAGAAGGACCTGAGTTCAAATCCAGCCTCAGACACTTGGCACACTTACTAGCTGTGTCACCTTGGTCAAGTCAACCCCAATTGCCCTGCCTTCCCCCCACCTTGAAAATGTAAAAAAAATGCTCTAAGTCACTATTAATTGGAGAAATGCAAATCAAAACAATTCTGAGGTACTCCCTAACACCTATTAGATTGGCTGATAGAACAGTAAAGGCAAATAACAAATGTTGGAGGGGATGTGGGAAAATTGAGGCATTAATGCATGGTTGGTGAAATTGTGAACTTATCCATCCATTCTGGAGACCAATTTGGAAGTACATCTAAAGGATCCAAAGAACCACACATATATACCCTTTGACTCAGCAATACCACTACTGAGGCTGTATCCCAAAAGAGATAAAAAACAAAAAGGAAAAGGACCTATGTGTACAAAAATATTTATGGTGGCTCTTTTCTGGTGGCAAGGAATTGGAAGTTGAAGGGATGCCCATCAATTGAGGAATGGCTGGACAAGTTGTGGGATATGATTGTGATGGAATGCTATATTGCTATAAGACGTGAAGAGCAGGATGCTCTCAGAAGAACCTCAAAAGACTTACATGAACTGATGCAAAGTGAAATGAGTAGAACAAGGAGAACATTGCACACAATAACAGCAATATTATATGATCATCAACTGTGAATGATTTAGCTATTCTCAGCAATGCAACGATCCAAGACAACTCTGAAGGACTTATGATGAAAAATGCTATCCATCGCCAGAGAAAGAACTGATGGTGTCTGAACACACATAGAAGCACATTTTTTTAACTTTAATTTTCTGGGTTTTTTTTAAACAACATGCTTAATATGGAAATATATTTTACAAGGCTACATATATGTGTATATATTACACCTATATCAAATTGCTTGCCTTCTCAGTGAAGGGGCATGGGAAGCAGTAACTGAAAGAATTTGGAACTCAAAATTTTAAAAATGAACACTAAAATTGTTTTTACATGTTATTGAGGGAAAATAAAATACTAAACAAATATAAATTTAAAAAAAGAAATTAAAAGTATATTACCACTTTCAAATCTTTCCTTCAGAGTTCTTAATTCATTTAAAAAAATCTTTTCTTTCTTTTTGTGGAATCCTTATGGAAAATCCATTTCCCCCTCCCTCCCTTTGCTTCTTTTCTTACAGTTGTTATGAAACTAACTCTTTCTGTGTTTGGGTATCTCTGGATCTTTAATAATACTTTATAATGATTGATGTACTCTATTTACTCATCTCTAGCTTTAATTCCTGAATTAGAGCATTGTATTGGGGTCAAGCTCTGCTCCACAGTGTTCTTTGTAGTGGGGTGGTTGGCCCTGCTTGGTTTCAATTTGAGACATTTGGGTCTCCTCTGTTAATCTCCAATTTTCAGGGGGTTTGTTTATATTAAGAGCACTGGTAGGTGAAGAAAGGTTTTGGAGGCTATTTGCCTTGCTTCATGATTAGAAAATTCATCCTTCCTCAACTCCACATAGTTCCTTAGCTTGGTCAAGGGTTTCTGCTGCTCCCTGGTTCTGCTCTGCATTTGCTTTGACCCAGACTGGGTAACTCAGGCCTTTTCTACTGCTTGATGTTGCCATGGTTATCATCTGTTAAAGCTCCACCTCCTGTTGTTACTCGTTTGAGCCATGATCTTTCAAACCTTCACCTCATGTTATTGCTATTCACTCTTTGTTGTTGTTATTCTGTCATTACCCTTTGGGCTTCCTTGTCGCTGTTGCTGTCTCAGGAAGGTATTATCACTCTTTAAAATGAAACCATGAGCACATCACACTTTTATCTAGTCAACCTATTTCTAGCTCTGACCTTAACCAACACCATAGCCTCTATCTAATGGCACACAAAATAACTTATTGGGCATGCAAGAGACTCCTCTTAGTTATCATTCCCTGTGAACATCTCTAGCCCTTGAGTAATGACAACAAATTCCTTTGATCTATTTCCTGCATCGTGTCCCTCCAAACCCACAGTGAGTACTTCTTTCCTAGTCTTCCTGAGGCTAGGAGGTAAACATATTTACCTTTTTTAAATTTTGTCCTTTTAACTTCTGTCACATTCCCCAATAATTAATACAAGGAAGGTACCCCTTTAACAAAAGCTGAAGGCCTACAGAGGCCAAACACAGAAACTTCGGGAGGTAAAGAAGAAAGTCTTAGGATATAAAAGAGATATTTTTCACCCTAGAAAAATTGGGAGGTTTGAATACCTTAACTACATGTGAAGAGGTTAGCAATATAATGTTCATCCTTTTTTGCTATCATCTACATAAGATTTCCAAAGACATATGGGAGATGAAAATGACTGAACTAAAACTAGCTGTGCTGAGGCAGGAGTTCTTAACCTATCTTGTATTATGGACCCTTTTGGCAGTGTAGTGTAGCCCTATGGACCCCTTCTGAGAATGTTTTAAATGAATAAAGTAAAATACACAGGAGTATAAACAAAACCAATTATATTAAAATGGTTATTAAAATATTATTTTTAAAGTTGGCAGACCCTAAGTTAAGAACTCCTGCCCTCAGGAAATGTGTAGTGGCTTATGGAGGCCTGGGGTTTTGGAGAAAGGAGAAATTTGACAAAAGGAGAGTTAAGACATCTATTATCTGCTCCAGAGGAGTGGCTACTTCAGAGATGAGACACTGAAGGAGCTAAAGCGAAGAGTTTCTGGGAATTCTAAACTAAGGGTCATTGCCCTAGTGGAAAGACTGCAGCTGCCCATCAAAGAATGAGACCAGGAGACTGACAGCAGATTGACCCATTCAGCAGATATACCACATTCTGCAAAGTGACCAGTGACCAAGCAAACTAGGAACAATAGAACTTGGTGGGGTGCCAATAGAACCACTGAGCGACCTTCTTGACCCAGCTCAGTAGCAGAGAGGCCCCTTCAGCTAAAAATACCTCACCCTAGAATGAGCAAGTCTAGTTGAGCTAATATATCCTATGAAGAGCCAGCCTAGCTGAATAGCAGAGACACTCACAGTGAACATTTTGAGGACCCTCTGGAGAGAGAAAGGACATAATTTCCAGCGTTGCTTGGGTCACATTTGTTCCCTACATGTATGCCTTACTAATATTGTTTATGGTTATGTCTGCTTATTCACCTTCCTGGAGTTTGGTAAAATAGTATTTTTGGTAGCATTTTTGGGTAAATGTGCCTCTGGTTTGGGAAGAATACTTTGTAACTATTATTCTCACCATACCAAATCAAAAATTGAAGAAGGAATAAATAAATATAAGGACTGTGAATACAAGTTTGAATAATCAGAAATACAGAGAATTAAAAAAGAAAATTAAGGGTTGCATGCTGTCTTGGGTGGAGAAGGGGGAGGAGAAGAAGGGGGAGAAAATTTGAAACTCCAAAACTTGCGGAACTGAATGTTGGAAACTAAAACTAAAAATAAATCAATTAATAAAAAGATTTTTTTAAGAAAAGACAAAAACAGTGAAGAAACTAACAAAAGAAGTTGGAGGGAAGATAAAGGGAGATTTTATTTAAATATTTTACTGTCAGAAAAAGAGAGGAAATTAGATAACTCAATAAAAGAAAGAAAAATTAATAAGTTAAGTAAAACTTTGAAACAAAAGAAGGGGTGCCAAATGGTGGTGAAGTGGGAACAGGAATTGAAGGTGAGGGGTAGAAAGCCTCTAGGGATGCTTTAAAGTAGATTGAGCAAAAACAACTGAAGAGACAAAGTACTGTCTTAAGAGAGAAAGAGGAACAAAAAAATCCTAATTCAGAAAAAATTTGAGACAAAGGAAAATATAAAGCTAACTCTAATAATTTTAAATGTGAATGAGTTAAACAATCCAATAAAATGAGAGAGTGACTGATTAGATAAGAAAACACAGCCTTCCAATCTGTTTCTTAGAGGAAACACATCTAAAAAGAAAAGACATACACAGAATAAAAGAGAGGGCTTAGAACAAAATTTACTGTGCATCAGATGGATCCCCAAAAGCAGGAGTCAATCAGGCTATCAGATAAAGCAAAAACAAAAATTCACAACATAAATAGAGATAAACAAAGAAACTACATTGGGCCAAAAGAAGGCATAGATAATAATCCAACGTTTATTAAATTTATATGCTCCAAATCTTTTAGTATCAAAATTCATAAGGAAAAATGAATGAATACAATAATAGCATAAGACTATGATGTCCCAATCTTATTTTTGGACATATCTAACAGAAAGATAGACAAAAGGGAAAATATAGAATTGAACAAATTGCTGGAGAAATAAGGGTATATGTATTTCTCAGTACCACATGGAACTCTTACAAAAATGACTGTCGTAGGGCACAGAGGTATTCAAACAATATCAGAAAAGTAGCAATATTAAACACATCCTTTACAGAACAAAATGCAAAAAACACTCATCAGTTCAGGGAGAACAAACATGAGATACAGACCCAAATGGAGATTTAACAATAAAATCTTAAATAACAAGTGGATCAAAGAACAAATAATAGAAACCATTAAAATTATATATGTAAGGAGTGGGTTCCACATGCAGTGAGACCCATGTGTGGTGAGGAGTTGCCCTCTACATGTACCATAGGTGTATTGTTATGTGGCTCAAAGGGAGGTGGAATAGACGTTTCTAGCCTCTTTTCCATACCTTTCTCCAAGGGAGACTTGAATTCCTATAAAGAGGGGAAGTCAGATACTGGGTTTGGTGGCTGCTCTGCTTTCTTCAAGGAGAGGGGATACCAGGGAGATTTATATATCAGCTCCTTAAATCTAGAGGATGTGATAAGATTCAATCTAACTTTGATCATTGTATCACTATTGGGAAGAAAGAACACCCTAAGTTTTATATCCAAAGATTGACCCCCTTCTCACCAAATACCAGTTACATTATGAACACAAATAGCAAATAGCTATGAAACTCATTTATCCAAATCTAGAACAAAATAGAAATCAGAGATGCTATACTTAGGAGAATACATATTAGACAATACAGAATAAAGGAGCCATCCTGTTAGGGGCGAGGTAACTCAGCTCAAGCAAGAGAGAGAGAGTCCTTGATTTCACCCAGAAGGAAATTTCCTGAAGTCTCTGGTATAGCAAGCTAGGATAGGGTCATGATAGAAATTACCAGCTCCATTCATGTCTTCCGAGAGTCTTTTCCTTTAGCAACTTGAGGTGAGTTTGGATTCTTCCATCTTCTCTCTTGAAGATGGAAGCCAGAAGTGCCCAAAGTGACTTAAAGCTCAAAGAAGTTTTTATCTTTATCTAAAGACTGAAGCATCCTGAAGAGGAATGAAGGTTGGAGCTGGCTCTCTCTGTGTGTCTGTCTCTCTGTGTGTCTGTCTCTGTCTCTGTGTCTCTCTCTTTCTTCACAGGCTTGCGACTCACACAGGACAGACATTCATCTCTACCAATAAAGGCTGAGCCTCAAACTAATGGGTTTTGGGACAATGGTTATGTGTAAAAGAAAATGATATTGATGAAAATAATATACCAAAATTTCTGAGATGCATCTAGAGTAATTCTGGGCTGAAAACTATATCCCTAAAACATATTTTAATGAAAATGAAAAGGAGAGGATTTATTAATTGGATATGCATTTAAAAATTAGAAAGCTGATCATAAACAACACAAGAGAGGAGATATTGAAAATTAAATCAGGATTAGATAAATTGGTAACCAAAAAGACTATAGGGATGATAAACAAAACTAAAAGCTGATGCTTTGAAAAGACTAACAAAATTGACAAACCTTTAGCCAATCTGGATAAAAAGGAGAGGGCATAAAATTAAATTAGCAAAATAGCAAATAAGGTGATATCGAAACAAAACCAGAAGAAATACAAAGAGTTACCAGGATCTACCTTGTATTTTATATGGTAACAAAATGGGGAACATTAGAAATGGAAGAATACCATAAAATAGACAATATCCAAGGGAACAGAAGATCAAAGAGAGAATTTAAATAACCCAATTTCAGAAAAAGAAACAGAATCAGATGTATAGGATCTGCCAAAGGAAAAACATTCTTGGTCCTGATGGATTCACAGAATTCCACCAAACTTTTAAAGAACTGTTACTACCAATACTAGGCAAATTCTTTTCAAAGATTAAGAAAGAAAGAACTCTACCAGATAAGATAAATATAGTCCTCACACTTAAATCAGGGAAGGATAAAGCAGACAAGGATAAGTAAAGACTAAAATCACTAATGAATATTAACTCAAAAATTTCAAAAAATCCTTTAAAATAGACTGCAGCAATTCATCAAGAAATCATTCCTTGTGACCAAATTGGATTTATACTAGAGATGCAAGGATGGTTCAGCATTAGAGAAACAAACAATATACTAATCACATTAAAAATAAAATGATCCCAAACCATATGATTATCTCATTTGATGCAGAAAAAGTCTTTGACAAAATATGCCATTCATTCAATGTTAAAAACCCTGCAAAGTACAGGCTTAGATGGAATTTTTAAAATATCATAAAAGGTATTTCACTAAAAGTAAAGGTAAGCAGAAGCTTTCCAATAAATGCAAAAATAAAGCAAGGCGGCCCACTCTCATCACTATTATTTGATATAGTTCTAGAAATGCTAGCAATAGCAATAAGATAAGAGAAAGAAATGAAAAAAATGAAGATAACCAAAGGGGAGATAAAACTATATCTATTTGTTGTTACATCATGGTTTACTTAGAAAATTCACAAGAATCAGTGAAGAAACTAACTAAGGCAATGAATTGCTTCAGCAAAGTTATAGTCTACAAAATGAACCCACAAAAATCAATATTATTTCAATATAATAAATCACGAAATTCAAGAGTCAGTTGTAAAAAAGTAAATCCAGTTCAAAGTAAACCCAGCACAAAATGCATATGATATTTGGAAATCTATTTACCGCAGCATATAAAATTATTATCTAATAGATTTACAAAATGTTCCTTAAAGAAAAAAAAGAACAATTTTAAATATGGTAGTAAGAATATTTTTAATGATAATAATAGCTAACATTTATATAGTGTTTTAATGTTTGCAAAGTGCTTTATGAATTTTATTTCATTTGATATTTATAACAACCCTTGGAGATAGGTAGGTGGATACCCATTATACAGATGAGGAAACTGAGACTTCGGGCAGTTAGATGACTTGCTCAAAGTCACACAGATAGTAAGTGTCTGAGGGTGGATTTGAATCCAGGTCTTCCTAATTCCATGTCTAGTACTATTCTCTGTGCCGCCTTGCTACCATATAGTAAAAATGATTACTACTGAAGTTAATTTATAGTTTTAATGCTAAACTAATCAAATTATCTAAGGAATACCTTCTTGAACTTAACAAAATAATAAAAAAATTCAATTGAAAAACAAAAGATCTAGAATAGCAAAAGAAATAAAGAAAAAAGATAGGAATAAACTTCCAGAAGTTCTACTCTACAGTATCATAAAGCAATAGCTATCAACTAGACAAGGAAAGCTCAGAAATAACAGAATTCAATAACTCAGTGTTCAATGAACTCACAAACATAAATTACTTAGGAAAGCACTCCTTAGTTGATCAAAAGTAGTCAGGTAACTGGATAGCAATCTAGATATTAGGCTTAGATCAATATTTTATATCATATTCCACAATACATTCTGGGTAGATATGTGATCATAATATTAAATATAATATAAAAATTAGAAAGAGGCAGATTACTTACTTTTCATAACCATGGGTAAGGTATATATTCTTTTTGGCTTTTTTTTTTTGTAGTTTGAGGGTTTAACACAAATAAAACTGTGCAAAGCTTTTTACTCATTTTCTTCACTCCTCAGTCTGGCATTTGGATTGGTGATCTTGATGGCTAGCTGAGCTGCCCTCTTACCAGTCACTTTCCGATTCATAGAGGAAACATTGTGAGCCATTGTAATCCCCTGTGATTCACAGAGGAAACATTGTGAGCACAGTAAGATTAGTTGCACATCAGGAACACTATAGCTGTTTTACCTTGTGCAACAGAAACTTCCTGAATCCATTTGGTAATGTGTTTTGTCTTCTTATTGTTTCCATAACCAATACTGAGCATTAAGATCTGGCCCTTGAATTGTCTCCGCACCCTGTTGTCAATGCCTCTTAGTTTACTACAGTTTCTCTTGATCTTGACATATCTGTGTATTTCTTGATCCTTTTCTTGATGATTTTAGGCTTCACAAGAGGTCTGAGGGCAGGCATGGAGCTGGTGAAGAGACAGCAGCCCTTCCACAGCGTGCTGATAGAAAGAGAGACAGAGTGGTATATGTTCTCAATGAAACAAAAGATAGAGGCAATTACAAAAATGTTTATGAATGCATGAAATTAAAAATCTGCACAAATGAAATGAACATATCTAGGTTAAGAATGGAAATGATTAAATGGGGAAAAAACTTTTTTAAAAAAGACTTTTGATACATATTCTTTAATTCTTTATCATGAAACCACACATTAATCACATTAGATATTCTGTGTACTGATGAACAATCCATTTTTCTAGTTTCAGCATTGCTTATAACCCATTTGCTTTTCTTTTTTTGTTTTTTTTATTCTTATTTTATTATTTAATATTTTTAGTTTTCAACATTGATTTCCACAAGATTTTGAGTTACAAATTTTCTCCCCATTTCTACCTTCCCCCCACTCCAAGATGGTGTATATTCTGAATTCCCCATTCCCCAGTTAGCCCTCCCTTCTGTCACCCCACTCTCCTCCCCCATCCCCTTTCCCCTTACTTTCTTGTAGGGCAAGATAGATTTCTATACCCCATTGCCTGTATATCTTATTTCCTAGTTGCATGCAAAACAACTTTTTTTTTTGAGCATTCGCTTTTAGAACTTTGAGTTCCAAATTCTCTCTCCTCTTCCAACCCCACTCACCCTCCCTAAAAAGGCAAGCAATTCAACATAGGCCACACATGTATCATTGTGCAAACACTTCCATAATAGTCATGTTGTGAAAGACTAACTATGTTTACCTCCATCCTATCCTTTCCCCCTTTATTCAATTTTCTCCCTTGACCCTGTCCCTTTTCAAAAGTGTTTACTTTTGACTACCTTCTCCCTTAATCTGCCCTCCCTTCTATCATCCCCCCTTTCTTATCCCCTTCCTCCTACTTTCCTGTGGGGTAAGATACCCAATTGAGTGTGTATGTTATTCCCTCCTCATGTCAGATCTCATGAGAGCAAGATTCATTCGTTCCCCCTCACCTGCCCCCCTTCCCTTCCAACAGAAATGCTTTTTTTTGCCACTTTTATATGAGATAATTTACCCCATTCTCTCTCTCCCTTTCTCCCTCTCTCAATACATTCCTCTTTCACCCCTTAATTTTATTTTTTAAATTTTTCCCTTCGTATTCAACTCACCCTGTGCCCTCTGCCTATATATATATATATATGTACATATATATACATATATATACATACATATATACATATATATGTACATATATACATATATACATACATATATACACATATATACATATATATGTGTATATATATATATATGTATGTGTATATATATATATATATATATATATATATTCCCTCCAACTACCCAGTACTGAGAAAGGTTTCATGAATTACAAACATCATCTGGGAAAAAATTTATGTAAAATTTCACTGATAAGGGTTTTATAACCAAAATATAAAAATAATTAAGATATATATTATGTATATACAATGGAAAGCCATTTCCCAATATATAATTGGTAAAAGGATATGAACAAACAGTTCTTGAAGGAAAAATTTCAAACTATCAACAACCATATGAAGAAGAATTCCAAATTGCTAATCATAAGAGAAATGCAAATCCGAATGCTCTATTGTTTCTTCTCAACCACCCCAAACTGGTAAATATCATAAACAATGGAAATAGCCAAGGATGAAACAGTTATGGGAAAATGGTCGTATGATTACATTGTTGGTGGAGGTGTGAATCAATACAACCATTTCAGAAATCAATTTAAATTTATTGAAATAAAATAGCTGAAATGTTTATGTTCTTTGACATAAAGATGACTCCAAGGAAGTCACTGATAAGGAGAAAGGCCTTATATAAATCAAAATATTTATAGAAGCACTTTCTGTCGTAGCAAAGAATTGGAAACAAAGTAGATACCCATCATTTGGGGCATGGTTAAACAAATTGTGGCACACGAATGTAATAGAATATGTCTATGCTGTAAAAAGTGACAAATAAAATCTATTCAAGGAAACATGGAAAGGCTTATATGAACTGATACAGTGTGAAGTAAGCAGACCTAAGAAAACAATATACACAATGCCTCCAACAATATAAAGGGAAAGAACAATAACCATAAAATAACTAAAAGTGAATGTTGCAAAATTATAAAGAGCAAACTTGTTCCCAAAGAAGAGATATGAGAAGAACCCCCTCCCCACTCTTTTGAAGAAGTTGGATGTTCATGGTGGTGGGATATTGTGTATTCCTTCAGACTTTTTCAATGTATTGATCAGTTTTGTTGATTTTTTTCTCTTCTTTCTCTGTTTGTTTCAAAAAATAAGATTTGTTATATGAAATGGCTCTCTGAGAGGAAGCATGGGGAGAAATTTCCACAATGTTAAAACAAAAGATATCAATGCCAATTTATTTTTTAAAAGGAGCATAGCTACCCACAGGGTTACCTCTAGGACCCTAGGAGTAATAACAACCTCCCCGCTGGGAACCAAACTTGCCAGTAGTGTAGGGAGTTGGATGAGTGAATGCTAAGAGGCCATTACATTAGTACTCAGTCACAAAATGACCCTGTCTCTCCAATAGCACACCTAAGGGGGCAGAGCGGAGATAGTGAAACTTCTCCATTATTACTGCTATCATAGTAAAGAAACCTGTGTCTCTCCCCTTTTCTTCTTTCTTCACATCCTTTCGTAAGTGTTGGAGAAATTCAGAGGTGAGGAAAGTCAGTAGAGACTATAACATTCAGAGACATCTACATGGACAAGGTGGATTGTAGAGGCTGGATAAGTGGAGAGAAGGAAAGGATATTGTTCCAAATAAGGGTAAAATGCTCTTTAATCTGTTCTAATTGGCCCACAAACAACAGAGGTCATTTTTCCTTTCTAGACTTTAGCTTTCTTTTCTGTAAAATTTCTGTAAAATGTATGAGATGACCTGAACAGTTCCTTCCAGCTGTATCTCTCATGCAACCTATGAATCACCAGATCACCCTTGACTATTCAATTTGATTCCCACCTATTGCTTTTTGCAAATCTATTGTAAAACCATACCAGCACAAATATAATTAGTTGTTATGAGTCAAGGCAAAATGCAAACACCATCTGAGTCACCCGCAGGAAGTAGTTCCAGGGCTTGCTAGAATTTTCACAGAATGGGACATAGTCCTCACAGTGTAATAACAACTTCAGACTGCCAGTTCTAATCTGTGCCTCCACCCTCCACACTCTCAGGTTATCATTTTAACCCTAGGGAATTGAACTTTTCCTTCAAACAACTTTGCTCCCCAAGGGAGTCTCAGGCTCACACAGTGCCATTATAGAAAACAAGTCTCAGGAGGCCTTAGCTTTAGATCGGCCCAAAGAAAGAACTGATTCCAGCATTCAAAATTGTTTAGCCAATAAATTAAAAAGTGAAGGTAATAGCTTCTGGCATGTTGATAGAACCTTCGAGGAAATGAAAAGCTGGTAATGTCTGCTTCCCATTCTCTATAGGGAAGGGACCAATTGGTGCTAGTGATTGAGGAAGGAGAGAGTCCATCTGGGACAGGGAAGGCATGGTCCATATAGAGAGAGAATGGGAAAGGAGTAAGTAGTCAGACTGTCTTGTTAGGAACCAGCCAAACAATTCACCTATGGCAGCAAGATCACAAAGGGCCAGTATGGAGGTGGTCAGGTATAATAATGAAGGAAAAAATATCAGGTATTGTTACAATGTCCTTAGTCTCAATCGTAACATGTCTGCCCAAAGTAGGGTCCTTTTATAGTAGCAGTGTACCTTATTCATCCATATTGGATTCAGACAGATAATATCAATTATTACTCTATCAATCAATGAGCAAGTATTTATTAAATGCCTACTATGTGCCAGGCACTGTTTCAAAGTTAGGGGAATATAAAGACAAAAGTGAAATAGTCCCTTCCTTCAAGGAGCTTAATTCTAATGGGAGAAGCAAGATGCACATGCATATACCCGTATACATATAATATATATACAAAAGAGTATACAAATGAATATACTTGGCAGAAAATGTTTTAGCAACTGGGGGATCAGGAATGGCTTCATCTAGAAGGTGGCACTTGCATCGAATATTGAGGGGAACTAGGGATTCCAAAAGGCAGAAATCGGGAGGGAGTGAATTCCAAGCATGAGGCATAGCCAATGTGAAGGCCCAGAGGAAGGAGCTGGAGTGGTTTGGAGTAGGGGCTGGATTTTAGAGCACAAGAAGAAGAGTAATATACACGAAGACTCAAAAGACAGAAGGGGTCAGGTTGTAAAGAAATTTAAATGTGAAATTGAGTGGTTTAAGTCTGATCCCAGATTCAGTAGGCAGAAGCTGGAGTTATCTACTAAAGTAGATGGGTGTATGTGGCATGATCAAACCTGAATTCAAGAAAATCAAGTTTGCAACAGCTGGGTGGAGGATAAATTGGAGCCGGGGGAGGCTTGAGGCATGGGGACCAAATGGGAGTCTATTATAATCATTCAGGGAGGCGATGATCAGATTCTGAACCAGAGTGATAGCTCTGTGGTTAGAGAGGAGGGGATTCATGAGAGAGATATCTTATAGGTGGAAAGAAAAAGATTTGCAACTGATTGGATATGTGGGATGAGTGAGAGTGAGGAGTTGAGGGTCATACCAAGGTTGAGAACCCAAGTAGCCAGGAAGATTGTGATGCCTTGGATAGCAATAGAGCAGCTCCACATAAGAGAGGGTTTGGCAGGAGAACTAATGAGTTCTATTTTGGACATGTTGAGTTTGAGTTGCCTAAACATCCTTCTGCTTGAGCACAGAAATGGAAGCAAGTGGCCTAACTTCACCATTCCCTATCTATACTTCTCCCACATCTGCCCCATTTCACAGTGTTCTACCTATCTAGAATAACCTTCTCCTTTATTACTGTATGATCCTTTCACAAGCAAAAATATATCTTAAAGTCTATCTTTTCCAGGAAGTCTTTCTGGAATAAGCACAGATCAATTTCAATGCATCCCTTACCTGGAAAAAATAACACATCCTAGTTCTCTTGACCCTTTCTTGCCCCCCACAATTTACTTTTGAATAGGAAGGAAAAATGGGCCATCTCATGTAACATTTCTGCCTGAGATAGTGTTCCTTTTTGCAAACTGATAGCAACTACCCTCTTTGCTCTGCAAAGGAAAGAAGAAACGGGGGAGGGAAGAAGAGAGGAAAAGTGGAAGCACCCATACAAATATCATCTCCTAGGAAGGTAAGTGCCATTTTAATCTCAGTTTTACAGATGAGGAAACTAAGGTAGGCAGAGGTTAAGTGATGCTCAGATTTGAACTCAGGTCTTCCTGACTCTACATGCAAGATTCTATCTACAAAGTTCCCCCAGGGATACATGATATCTCCAGGACCTAGCACAGTTCTTAGAATATAACAGGTACTTAATAAATGTTTACTAATAGATTTATTGGGTAACATAGTATATGTGTATGCAGTAAAGAGTACCAAATCTGAAGTCAGGAAGAACTGGGCTCAGATGCTGACTCAGATATTTCCTAGTGGTAAGACCTTGGGTCATTAACCACTATCAGACCTGGTTTCTTTATCTTTAAGATAACAATAACATATCTTGCAGGTATATTGTGAGGATCAAATATGATAATGTATGTAAAGTGTTTTAAAAATTTTAAAGTGATATGTAAATGTCAGTCACTATTATTATGTTTGCAAGCTACCATATTTATGTAAGTGTACATTTAAGTTCATTTGAGCTGGTATGTCTTTTTTTGTCCCCTTTAGACTATAAACCCTTTGAGGGCAGGAACTCTGTAGAAGCTGCAAGGTCCTGAATAATCCTGACTGTGGTTCCATGATATTTAAATTGTTTCTTTCTGGCTGCTTGCAGTATTTTCTCTTTGACCTGGTAATTTTCAAATTTGGCTACAATATTCCTTGGTGTTTTCAATTTGGGATCTCTTTCAGGAGGTGATTGGTGGATTCTTTTGATGACTATTTTACCCTTTTTGATGATTTCTTGAAAGTTGCTGTCCAGGCTCTTTTTTTTTCATCATGGCTTTCAGGTAGACCAATAATTTTTAAATTGTCTCTCCTAGATCTATTTTCCAGGTCAGTTTTTTTAACCAATAAAGTATTTTACATTTTCTTCTAATTTTTCATGCTTCTGTTTTTGTTCGACTGATTCCTGAAATCTCATAGAGTCATTGGCTTCTACTTGCCAATTCTAATTTTGAATGTGTAATTTTTTTCATTAGATTTTGTACCTCCTTTTCCATTTGGCCAATTCTACTTTTTAAGGAGTTGTTTTCCTCAGTGTACTTTCCCCCTATTTGGCCTATTGTACTTATTAAGGACTTGTTTTCTACAGTCAATTTTTGTCCTTGCTTTCCCAAGCTATTGACTCTCTTTTGCATACCTCTCATTTCTTTTTGCAATTTTTCTTCTACCTCTTTTATTTGACTTTTAAAATCCTTCTTGAGCTCTTCCTGGCAAGCTTTGTGGGCTTGAGACCAGTTCATATTCCCTTTTGAGTTTTCAGATGTAGGTATACTGACATTTTCTCCATCGGACCCTTTTAATTACTCTAATTACAGTATAATCCTCTTCCACAACAACTAGTTGGTATAATCACAGAAAGAGGCAGAGAGCAGAGCTAAGGAGGTATTGATATATTATCGAAATACAAAGATCTGTCTAGGCCCTATTATCCCTTTATAAAGTGACAAAAAGCTGTGATTGAATTGGAAAGGGGGGAGAGATGACCACTCATTTAGTGAAGACTGCTCATGCCTCAGTAGTCCTTAGAAGGCATGCCTATTAGCTCTGAAATATAATGAGAATTTAAGGTGTTAAAATCTGGGGGGAATTTTGTTTATTGTGACCCTTGGACCTCTGCCAAATAGCAGTGCATGAAGGGGACTTTATCTCATCCCACTCCCCACCAGCTATATTGTCTTGCAACTGAACTACTCACCCAATAGATAGGAAATCCAGCAAGGAACAGAGTCATACTCTTCAGATACACAGACACAAAGAGTCAGTTTTCAAGAAGCAGCTTCAAGGATCAAGACTGTCCACAGAGAAAAGAGCTGACTGAATTCAAGAGAGAACTATCCCACTGAGCTGCAGAAAGGAGCAGAAAGACCCAGGGAATCCAGCTGAGTGACCTACCTAGAACACTACTACTTCAAGGTGAGAGCAATGAGAGAGAACACCACAAAAAGAGAAATTATACTGGGGCTCTGCAGTACTAGAGATATTAGTAGCCTTGGCCACATTTGTTCCTTACATGTGTGCCTCATTACCAACATAGTTTATGTTTGTGTCCACTCTTCCTGGTGTCTGCATTTGTGACAGAATAGATTCCAGTTTTATGGAGGGAATGTTTTGAAGCCACTGTTTATACTATGCTATCTTTTTTTTCCTCTCTGTTCTCATCAATATTTAAATAATTTTGAAAAGTTCAGTTCAATATGTTCAGATCCTTCTTATGTTTAGAATGAAGGAATTGTGATGAAGCTTGTTCTTCTCTACCCTAGAGGGAAGAAGTAGGGGCAGTAGATGGAAGTTACAAAGAAGAAAATTTTATCTTGATGTCAGAGAAACACACACACACACACACACACATACACACACACACACACACACAACATATGCAAAACAAAAATCAAAACAAACCAAAACAAAAGCCCCTTTCTAAATCTCAGAGTTACCATTGTGCTTCAGCTATACTATGCTCTCTTAATAAATGCTTTTGTTTTTAGCCAGTTTATTAAAGGTAAGCATGACTTTTGAGCTGTAGTTTTAGCAGAGCAGACTGATTAGATCCCCTTTAACCTAAGGGAGATAGTAGTCATATTCTTGTGGACTCCACTGGCAAACCTGTGAGTTCTGTGTTAAAGAGGTAGTTCAGGAGGGAGAAACCTAGCATATCAGATAGAGAGATGATTTTGGAATCAGGAAGACCTGGGTTCAAGTCCTGGCTCTGACATATGATAATTATGTGATCATGATTAGATCAATTCTCAGCGCCACAAGCTCTTCACTAAGGCTATATATAAGCTGTTGGAATATTTCAATTCAGCTAAGGAAAAAGTTGCTAACAATTAGAGCCATCTAAAAATGAAATGGTCTGTTTCTGGGTGATACTAAGTTCCCTCTTACTGGATGTGAAGGTTGAATAATCATTTGTCAGGGACATTGTAGATTAGACTAGCGCTTTGGACAGGACTCAGACTAAAAGGCATATGGGGTTCTTTCAAAATCTAAGAATGTATGACTGTTCTTTGAATCCATGATTAATTGCCTAATGAATGATAGAATGACAAAGAATTATGAGTTCAAAGAGGCAATGTGGGACTAAAGAAAGGGGATTGGTCTGGAATCAGAGAACCTGGGTTCAGATTCTGACTTTGCAATTTTAATTAAGTGATTCAGCATCACTGGACCTCAGTTAGTTCATCTGTAAATGAGGGAGGTGGAGTGGATTATTTTTATTAGTTTTATTTCTAAAGTTCCTTCCAGATCTAAAGCTATAATTCTTTGGAGACTGAGTTTTTGTAGGCAATAGTTGTTAGGGAAGGTTAATGGAGGAAGGAGAGCTTGAGGTAGCTTTAAAAGGTGTGTAAAATTAGAACTGATAGAAGGTGAACTCCTTGAGCAGGAGGTGGTATAGCAGATAGAGTGCCAAGTCTGGAGTCAGGAAGACTCAACTTCTGGAATTCAAATCTGGCCTTGGATATTTACTAGCTGTGTGACCCTGGGCAAGTCATATAACCCTGTTTACCTGAATTTCCACATCTGTAAAATGAGCTGGAGAAGGAAATGACAAACAACTCCAGGATCTTAACCAAGTAAATTGCAAGTGAGTTAATGGAAAATTGGATACAACCAAAAGATGACTGAACAACAAACTCCTTGAGGGTCAGAGCTATTTTGTTTTTTATATTTGTATTCCCAGGGCCAGATACTTTGTTGTTGCTGTTGTTGCTGGCTTGTTTGTTTTCATTTTGGACTAGATCTGTGATTTAATTTAAGTAAGAAACTTCCTTTGAGAAAACTTTCTACCAATGCAGATCAGCACTGACTTTACAACTTGTAGCTTTAGAAAGTTTCCTGAGGCAGAGGTTAAGTGACATTGCCCAGTATGTTTCAGTATGTCTTCCTGAGTCCTGGATTTAACAAATGCTGGTTGAATGTTACAGATGAGTTACAGAGCTAGATTGGTGAAAAGAGATTGTGAAGAAGAGTGAAGTCTTCACACCATACTTTACTTCACTCCCTACTTTCTGACCAGCATCTTCTCACCTACTACCGATTTACCTCTTGGGCATACCCTGAATATTTTAACCCTTTTACTGCTGGTGTTTATTTCTTTTATTTCTCTCCTACCCACCCTTTCCCCTTGACTATCCTGATTGGTAGATCCTTTCACCTCACCCCTTATATCTTCTCACCCAGCCACCTTGCCCCTGGGTATGTACCTTCCTCCCTTCCCCCTCCTCCTAATTCTGGAACCAGGATCAAATCACCTCTTTTATTGCTCCTAGAGTGTGTCAATCTACTCCACTGTGGCTTCATTTACCATCTCTGTACCTTTCTGGACCAAATCACCCCTCTCTGTTTACCACATTTCCATGTGTGTCTTCTCTCCCATTAGGAGGTAAGTTCCTTGAGAACAGGGACTCTCTTTTTTTTTGTATTTGTATCCATAGAGCTTAGTACAGTGCTTGGCCCATAATGAGTACTCAATACAATTTTTTCTTAACTCATTCATTCGATAAAAACATAGATCAATTCTCTTTCTCCCTTCCACCCCCATACTAGCATGTATCCATTTCATACCCGTAGGAGTTGTAGTTCCAACACTCCCTCTTTTTACAAAAATAGAAACTGAGTCCTTAAGAAGTGACTCTACACAGCTAGGGACTAGACAGGGCTGTGACTGGAACTAGAAAATCCAGCTCACCATGTTGCTGCTGAAGTGTAATCTTTGCAAGCCCCATTTACAATTAATTGTCCTTTTCAGTAGTTGCAAATGTGGCAAATTTCTCTGTCTGCAAAACATCACCCAGGGTCAATAAAATAAATAAAATATTGACCGCTGATCTTCAAGCCATGTTTTGTTGAGCAGGTTGGGTAAAGTAAACAAAATAGAGGCAGTGCTAAACAACTCGTGTATAATAAACAGCTCACAAATTGCATGTCAGAAAGGCTTTGGATTCCTCTGGGCTCTCACACGTTGTGTTGCAACACAATGTGATTAAGTTTGAATGGGATCATTATAAACAATTTGTTAAATCAACAATTACTGTTTATATATGAACCAGGGGGGTAAAAATCAGTAGGGCTTCCACGACATATTGAAAATTCCACATTCCCTTCAATTGGGTCCCCTGTGCTTGAGAAAGCTGTAACTGGGAAGTTGTAATTTGCCTCAGCAGGGCTGACCCCATTTCATGGGAAAACCACTTTAGACACCAGTATAAGAAATTAAACCAGATGTTTGGCTCACTTCTGAGATCCCAAATATATTGGATAGCCCTTTGGTGGTCTGAACACATGAAAGTGACTCTCCAAACACCTACTATAATCAATGTATCTGTAAATGACTATTGCATATTGATTATACATTTAATCTCTCTGGTTTCACTTTCTATATCTGTAAAATGGGAATAATGCCTTCTTATATAATGGTAAAGAATTGGAATATATATGATCAAATTTGATGATAACACAAGGCTCAGAGGACTAATTAATGTACTGGATTACAATGCAAAAAAAATCTTGCTGTGTTCCTGACTCAGGCCAGTCTTCTGGTAGTTAGGTTAGATATTATAACAAAATAAGACATATGTAGGTCATTCAACAGTTAATTAAAAATAGATTTACTGAGCCATAGCAGAAGTATATTCAACAAGGAGAGCGTTGAGGACACTTCAAGTTGATTCAACTAAGTGAAGCTTCTTTGCCTAAGTTGTTCATCGAGATCTACCAGCTAAGCCTTAGAGTGCCCCTGGAACTTCTTGTGACTACTTTGTACTCGGGTAATGAGGAAGTAGTAACCTTAGCAGTCTGACCCTTTAGACCAGGGGTTGGCAAACTATGAGCTATCTCAACTATGGATCTTTTCACTTGTCTATTACACATACAACCTTGATCTTACTGGATGGTGTGTCTGGCCCCTTCATCTTCAGCCCCCCACCCCCCTTACTCTTTCCATAGTCACTCCTTGCTCTGTATGGATTCTGAAAGATTTATTTCCATCAGCTCAAGCCAAAGATAGATTTTTTAAAAAAGTCTTTCAGAGCATTTAAGGGAAAGATGGTAAGTACATATTATACGTGAGGGTGGCATGACATATAGTGGATAGAGAACTTATCTCTAATTCAGGAAGACTTGAATATAAGTCTTACCTCTGATACATAGTGGCTATGTAACCCTGGGCAAGTCCCTGTTGACCTCAGTGCCAGAATGACTTCTCTAAGACTAAAATTTGCAGAGAAATATTTGCATCTACTTTAGTAGTGGGTTTCCTCATTGAGAGCTCAATATAGCAATGAGAGAACAGGTCTGGTACAAAAATATACATATAGGTATGCATGTATGTAAATGTATTGATATGTATACATGTATTCCTTACAGAAAGGATAGACCCATTTGGGTAACAAAGCCATGCACATCCCTTTCTAAGATCTCTCTATGTTCACCAATGAAGGACCAAAAAGCACTTAGAAGCTATATTAGTTTGCCCCTGTTTGTTTCCTGTAACCATTTTACTGCTAATTACTAATTACTGCCTAATCGCTTTTATATAATAAATAGGTTTATGCTATATACCTGTAATTGTAGTCCTATGCAGTTCCAAACTAAATCTGCTCCACTTCCTAGAGTACCTTAGAGTCCTGGATTTAGAACTGAAGCGGATTTTGGAGGCCATGGAGTCCGACCTCCTCATGTTACAGATAAGCAAAGTGAGGCCCAGAGAAGTTAAGTGACTTACCTACTGTCTCACAGCTAGGAAGTATCTGACATAGAATTTCACTTAGATTTTCCTGAATCCAAACCAAGTGGTCTATCTCCTAGGCTACATTGCTTTTCTTGCAATCCGTTGTTCCAGACACAGGCCCAGAAGAGGATCATCTCTGTAGTTAGAAATTTGCAGATAGGAAGTTTCTCTTGCATTAGATTTTTTCCAAAAGATTTTTAGCACCCTTCTCCCATGAAAGGAAAGGTTCTTTTGGATAGTATTTGGAGCTTCATGAGGACTGTCTGTAGTGCTATATAGTGGCTGTATTATCTACCTCTCTTCAAATTGGATATGCTTCAGCAAGGACATTTTTCTACTGAAATGCATTTAGACGCAGAGAGAAGCAGGACAGCTTTGAGAGTTACGTATTGAAATGATTATATTCTTAAAAGGAAAAGCAAGCTGGACATAATAGAGATTTGCAGTTTCAAGTTCAATCCTCTTTTTCTGTCCTACTTTGTATATGGAAATGTTCATTTTATTGAGTATTTGTTAAGTTCAAAATAAAAAAATTGAAAGAAAAAAAGAAATGCATCTAGATCAAGAGGTCGGTAAATTAGGCATCACTTAAGTAGTCATTATCATCCTTCTCATCTACTTATCGTCATTTTTTTTTGCCCTGACTGGTGCTCCACAGGATACTTTAATGTTTCAAAGTCATGAGAGAAAAGAGACAGCCTTGGAAAAAGAGCGTTGATGGAGTTCTTTTGGATTCTTTGTGAAATTATAAGACTCAAAAGAGGCATAATAAATGAAAGCAACTGTCAAAAGACTCTTGTAAGTTCAGTTTTGTTCATTTTCTCCCACAAGTGCTATCTCTTCTTTATGAACCCAGTCTTCATCTGCACCACCACCACCACCACCACCACTACCATCACCATCACCATCACCATTGCCACCATAAGCTTCTTTTTCATCATCACATCATCATCATCATCAATCACTATTAAGTGTCTACTGTATACCATGTGCTATGCTAGGTAATGGCTCTTTTTTTGCCAAAGGGGATAAGGATTGGGGGGGGGGGAAGGAAGTTTACAGGGCTATGACCATAAGTATTATATAACATAAATCTATTTATTGTATAAAAGTGGATAGGCTCAGTAATGGTAGCATAATGGCTACTAGAAGTAAAGGGGGGAAAAAGAGCCATTTTCCTGCCCTCAAAGAGCTTATATTCTATTGGGCTTAGGGGAAACAACATGGACATAGAGAAATGTTGTATTTAATTACATAGACAAGTAAATATAAAAACATGTACAAAGTAAATACAGAATAATTTATGTAGGGTTGGGGGAAGTAAAAAGCTCTAGCAACTGGGGATCTAGAACAGGCTTTGTGTAGGAAGTGGTGGTCGAGCTGGGTTTTGGAAGAAGCTAGGCACTGAAGGAAGCAGAGGTGAGAAGGAAGTACATTCCAGGTATGGGGCACAATGTGTAGAAGCATAGAGGTAAGATTTGTAACATTCATTTTCTGGATGATCAAGCAAGTAAGTTTGGCTGTAACACAGAGTGCATAAAGGAGAGTAATGTGTTGTCGTTCAGTCCTTTCAGTCAGGTCCAACTCTTTGGGACTCCATTTGGAGTTTTCTTGGCAAAGATACTGGAGGGGTTTGCCCTTTCTTTTTCCAGCTCATTTTACAGATGCGAAAAGTGAAGCAAAGAGGGTTAAGTGACTTGCTCAGGGTCACATAGCTAGTAAGTGTCTGAGACCAGATTTGAACTTAGGAAGGTAAGTCTTCCTGACTCCAGGGCTGGCACTCTATCCAGCGTACCACCTAGTTGCCTCTTTACCTGAAAAGATAAAGTGGAATCTGATCATGAAGTGCTTTAAAAGACCAACATATCAAGGATTGTGATAGTCTTTTTTGTTGGGGTAAGGGAAAGATTGAAGAGACAGAGGGGAGCAAATAGTAGAGCCATCCTCCACAAAAAAAGGAAAAAAAGAAAAGCAGACCATAAAGCTTTTTTTTAAATGGACAAAAGAGAACAGAAGGAAGTTCAGAAGAAAAAAACATAAGTAGGAAAGATATTGAATTTATTGTATACTTTTAAAACAAGCAAAGTGCACATAAGTTTTCACACATAATCTTCTTCATAATCTTCTTTTCTGTTCTAACTTGTGTATGGAAATGTTCTATTTTTTGCTAAATTAAGGATTTTTTCACTTAAAAGTGAAACAGAGAAATTTGCATTTTATGTCAGAGGGCAATAGGGAGCCACTACAGTTTTTTGAGTGGGGGATTGACATACAGGATTGTGTTTGAGGAATGTCAGTTTGGTATGTGAATTGTAGAGGAGAGGTAGGTAGTGCAGTGGATAGAGTACTGGGCCCAAAGTCAGGAAAGACTCATCTTTGTGAGTTCAAATCTGGTCTCAGACACTTACTAGCTGCATGACATTGAGCAAGTCACTTAACTCTGGTGGCCTTAGTTCTTCATCTACAAAATGTGCTAGAGAAGGAAAAGGTAAACCACTGCAGCATCTTGGACAAGAAAATCCCAAATGGGGTAATGAGGAATTGGACATGACTGAAATAAATGAACCACAGCAACAAATATGAATTAGAGATACCTGAGGCAGGCAAACTAATGTTATAGTACAGGTGAGAGGTGATTATGGGTTGTATTAGGCTGGTGGTGATGTGAGTGGAAATTAGTGGACAGGTTCAAGAGATACTACAGAACTGAAAAAAACTTGTCAACTAATTGAATATGGGGATGAGGGAGAGGAAGGAGTTGAGGATGACTTTAAATTTGTAAACCTGAATCACTGAAAGGATGGTGGTACACTCAACAGAAACAGGGAAGTTGGGAAAGGGGAGAGGGTATTTTTTTTTTGTTTGAGTGTGTGTGTGTGTGTGTGTGTGTGTGTGTGTGTGTGTGTGTGTATGTAGGGAACTCAATGAGTAATGTTTTGGACATGATGAGTTTGAGACACTTAGGAGAATACTCATTGGATAGGTTTAATGGCCAGTTAACGCGAGCTTGGAGACTCAACAGAGAGAATAGGACTAGATAGACATTTGGCAGTCATATGTAAGATGATGATTGAACTCATGAATTAGTGAGATCACCAAAAGAGGGAGTACATAGAATGAAAGCAAGCGGACCTCATCTTGGGAATTCCTCAGAGATGGGAAGTTGAAACTTGGATGATGATCCAGTGAAGGATATTGAAAAAGAATCAACAGGGGCAGCTAGGTGGTGCAGTGAGTAGAGCACCAGCCCCGGAGTCAGGAGGACCCGAGTTCAAATGTGACCTCAAACACCTGACACACTTACTAGCTGTGTGTCCTTGGGCAAGTCACTTAACCCCAATTGCCCTGCCTTTCCCCCTCCAAAACAAAGAAAAAGAACCAACAGACACATAGCAAAAGAACTAAGAGAGAACAATGTTATCATCTCTTGCCTGTCCTATTACATTAGTTTCTTTGCTTCAGGTATCTCTAATTCATATTTGTTGCTGTGGTTCAGTTATTTCAGTCATGTCCAATTGCTCATTACCCCATTTGGGGTTTTCTTGTCAAATATGCTGAAGTGGTTTACCTTTTCCTTCTCTAGTTCATTTTATACATGAGGAACTAAGGCAAACAGAGTTAAGTGACTTGCCCAAGGTCATGCAGCTTGTAAGTGTCTGAGGCCAGATTTGAACTCACAAAGAGTTGACACAAAGATGAGTCTTCCTGACTTTGGGCCCAGCACTCTATTCACTGTACCACCTACCTCTCCTCTACAGGGGAGAGTATTTGTGAGGAAGGGGTGGGCAAATATAGCAGAGTGATTAAGAAGTTTGAGGACTGAATAGAAAATGAAGAGATTACGGTAACCTTGGAGGGAGCAGTTTGAAAATGAGATCAGAAACCAGGTTACAAGGGGATGAGCAGTGTGAAAATGAGGAGTGGGGATGATGAATTTGGGATGGGAGCAAGGAATATGGTTGAGAAGTGGATGAGAGATAAAGGAATATAACTTGAAGGAAGGGTAGTTAAAAAAGGTAGTTAAAAGTGAAAGTTTGCTTGAAAACAATCTCATGAGGTAGAGCATGCTAGGTATTATCATTTCCATTTTCCTGACAAATTCAAGTCTCTGGAGAGGTTAAATTATTTTCTTGTCATCAAGAATAATTGATGTCAGAACAGGTATTCAGCTGCAACTTTTCTAATCTGGGGTTCTATACACTTTCCTCCACAGTTTGCTGCTTCTTCATAAAGCCCTAAATAGCCGATCTCTTTGTCTTCAGTTCCTGCTTGTTTCAATCCTGCTCTTCATCTTCCTAAGATGGTACTTACATTACCACATTTCTTCTAGCATTTTGATTGGACCTGTCCTTTGCCTTCCTCTTACTCTACATTTTATCATAATTTATATAGCTGTCATATCACAAGCCTCTTGAGAGGACCATGCCAATTTTCACGTTATTATAACTTGTACATAGTAGGCATTTAATATATAATGAATTAAATTGAAGTGGATAATTTTGTTCCCCTGATGAAGGACCTATAGTGGCTTTCCTTTCCCTGGAAGCAGTAGTTCTCAAAGTTTTTGGCCTCAGAACTCCTATTCACTCCTAAGGATTGTTGCGAATGTCCCAAAGAGCTTTTGCTTATGTAAGTTATATCTGCTGATATTTACCGTAGTAGAAATGAAAACTTCTTTGTATTATTATTCTTTCCTAGTATTTCATTTTTCCCTGGTTACATGTAAAACAATTTTTAATGTTTTCAAAACTTTGAGTTCTAAATCCTCTCCTTTTGTCCCTCTCCACCCTCCCTTATTGAGAAGGCAAGTAGCTCAATATAGGTTATACATATGTAGTCATACAAATATATCCAGAATAGTCGTGTTGTGAAAGAAAACATGGATAAAAAACTCAAGAAAAATAAGGAAAGTAAAAAAAGTATGCTTCAATCTGTCTTTGTATTACTATGAAAATAACTTTGACCTCATGGATCTCCTGAAAGGCTCTCAGGGGTGTCCCCTCAGGTATCTCCTGACCATACTATAAAAACCACTGGTCTATAGGATCAAATAGAAATACTCCCTTCTGACAGTCAAAACTTTCCATAACTGATTCCGAAGTTTACAAGTCCTCTCCATTCCAGCCTTCTCATTGTCTTCTGAACGCATCATATTCTTTACTGACTCTAAGCCTTTGTATGTTCCTCTTCCTACCTAGCATGCTGTCTCCACTTCTTTTTGCCTATCCATCTATATCCTACACTAGCTTTCAAAGTCCAGCTCAGGCTTCTTATCTTCTATGAAGCCTATTCAGCATTATAATCTTCCTCGCTGATATTCCGTAGGCTTCATGGCTCCTACCACAAATTTAGACATTTAATTAAATGCTGTCTTATATTGTTCTCCAATTTTTTGTTGTTTAATTCCTAGCTCCTAACTAGACTATAAATGCTGGCATCTTCTATTTTTCATTGTCTCTCAAAAACTAGACCAGTGACAAATATTCACTGAAGATACAACAAAGAATTGGAGTAGTCCAGTCCAAACTTCAATGTCACACGTTAATTTCTCTGCAGTAGCCCATATGCCTAGAATTCTTGGCAAGATGTGGGGATATCAGGAGACTTTTCTTTGAAAATACTTCTAGTCCATGACAAACTCATCAGAGAGTACCTTTCAGGTGAGTTAACAGCTAGTACAGAAGCCACTAATCTCACAGTTCAATAGGTCCAATAGGTTCCCTCCCATATGCCATTCTATATGTCATTTACCTTACTCTAATCCCCAACCTTCAACCCCAAAATAGAATTATCAAAATCAAAACTTTAAAAAAATACCATTTTCCTCTCCCTCAAAATAATGATCACAACATCACTAAGAGATAACTGGCTACTACGGTTGACTCAGCCAGTTACCAAAAGTTTGGCCACATTGTTTTCCAAAGAATGAATGTTGGTTTGTGGAAAAATTTGGGTATAAGTACCAGTTGTCACTTAATTGTTGTGTGATCTTGGGCAAATCACTTAATCTTAGCCTCAGTTTCTTCAGCTGTAAAATAACAGGGTTGGGGTAGATGACCTCTAGGATTGTTGTGAGGATCAACTGAAATAATAGATAAAACACTTCAGACTGTAAGGTGCTATATAAATGTTATCATCATCACTGTGGCTGTCATCATTGTCACCGTCATCATCATCATCAAAGGTCTCTTTCAACTCAATGATCGTAGATGAGTTATATCAAATCCTGTTTGATAATCAGCAGAGAATCATCACTTCTTAGCCTTTTGTCCAAGATCACCTGAGATCTAGAGAGATCAAATGATTTAGCCAAAATCATGAAGCTGGTAAGTGTCTGAGGTGGGATCAAAAACCAGGTTTTCCCAACTTCAAGTCCTATGTCCTACCCATTATAATGACTACCTCAAGTATGGATTGATTCAGAATGACTGAACTGAGATCAAAGACCCTTAAAATTGGAAAAGAACTCAAAGATCATCTAGTTCAACTCGTTAATTTTATAGATGAAGACACTGAAACCCAAAGAAAGGAATGATTTAGCCATGTTTACACAGGGTGACTGCTCCTGCTTCTTTTGCATGAGGAATACTCTCTTCTTAACCCATTTGATGTGATTAAACACATCTATTTTTATTACTTAAGGGGAGTAACTTGTCCCTATAAAGATGCAGTGTTCAGTATTTAAAAGAACCTTCAACTCCTTCTGAGTCTTAATCAGAAAGCAGAGCAAACTCAATCAAAAAAAATATTGAACCGGTAGCCTTGGCACCATTCAGATGAACTAAACCACTGTTCTTTATGCTGGCAAATAGCTTTACAAAGTATAAACAAGGTAGTTATGAGGCTAGACATCAATTCAATTTTAAATGAAATTCAACAAATACTTGTTAAGCTTTTTCTATATGTAAGATACTATTCTAGACAATAGAGATATAAAGAAAAAAATGAAATAAACACTGCCCTCAAGAAGCAGAAATTCTTCTGGGCAAGGTGTAGGGAGGATACAATATGTACGTAGTTAACTATGATATGATAATTTGATATTACGTATGTAATGTATGATCTAATAGTATGATATAATAATTTGAGGACAGAGAAAACATTAGCAAATGTTAGGTTTAGGTAAATCTTTATGGGGCAGGTGGAACCTGAGCCTTGTAAGAATATAAAAATTATGATAAATAGAGGGAAGGAAAGAATGCATTTCAGGCATAAGATAGAAGGGAACCTTGTGTAAATGCATGGAGGTAGTAGATAGATGATTGAGTTTAGGAAACGAACCTACCTCAGATTCTATTATTAGTGTTCCATATAAGTTTTATACAGTCACTGGGCTGGATATTTTCTCAATAGATGGGACTAAAACTCATAAACCATGTTTGGCCTTGGTATTTTTCTGTGCCTCCTATTTCTATGCAATATTCTCCACTATCCCCATTGCTAACACTCCCACTGATCCTTTCTAGGCAGTATCGTATGTTCCTTATGTCCTCATGTAACCTACCAAAGTTAACATCCTCTGTTCCATTATTTCATGGTATTGCTCTCCCAAGATGGTAATGGATTGATTAAATAAACTAATCCTTACTGATACATTAGCTAGCTAATATGTTACCCCTCCCAAATAACAGAGGGTAAAAGTTGCTCTAGTGAAAAGACCATTGATGTTGGGAGGACTGAGCTCTAGTCCAAATTCTATTATTGGAGACGCTAAGCTTGGAGTCGTAGAACCTGAATTTGGATCTCACCTCTGCAATTATTTATGACCTGGACACATTTCTTAACCTCTCTGGGTCTATGTTTCCTCATGTGTAAAATGGTGGTGGGGAGGAGGGGTTGGAATAGGCCTCCTTTGAGGTGCCTTCTAGCTCTAGAACTATGATTTTTCCCTTCTCAATTTCCTCATCTGCAAGATTGGGGGAGGGGAGGGAGAGGAGTTGATTAGATGATTTCTAAGGTTCCTTCTATCATCTCATATTACCTAAACATAAAAAACTCTCTGAGATAACACTAATAGTGGAATCTAAGGCACTATGATAGAAAGATTGGGGGACATGTTTTAAGCCTTACATTTAAGTGGTTACCTCCCCTCACTACCCAGAAGGGCTGTTATGGGTGAGGCTTCAGCACTAGTTGTTGAGGTCCCTTCTAGGTGGGGTGTCTTTCCGAGCTTTGAAGAAGCTAGGCTGACTTAGAAATGATAAGAAAAGTGAGCTCTAGTTCTGGAATGGATTTGAGTTTGGCCCAACAAAAACTCATCCCCTGCAGATATGAGACAACTATGAGAAGGCCAT
Organism: Trichosurus vulpecula; assembly: GCF_011100635.1. Lineage (NCBI taxonomy): Eukaryota > Metazoa > Chordata > Mammalia > Diprotodontia > Phalangeridae > Trichosurus > Trichosurus vulpecula. The sequence goes on along the minus strand of NC_050581.1, from coordinate 50,846,283 downwards.
TTGCCTTTCTGTGTTCACTTCTGTTTTCCCCTCCTAATACCAGTGTAATTTGTGATGCTAATTGGGTTTCCTGGATTTTCAGCCCCTGGGTTTGCTCCTTTCTGTTTTTCAATTCCTAGGAAGGGAGAACTTAATTAACATAATGGTATTCCCATTCTGTTAGCTACTTGGAAGTAAATGCCCCAATTCTTACCTGATCAGATCCACCCAGAAGTACTAGAAACAGTCACCTATCTGCAAAATTGATTTTTGAGTGTGATGATTAAGTGATCACCCACCTAATGATTTTCTCCAATATCCTCTAACACTCTCTAAAAAGGGTGTGTTGGATAAAATGCTAGACTAAGAGTCAAGAAGACTTCTTTCCTGCTTAACACTATCTGGTTTGTTCAAGTTACTTACCCTCTCAGAGCCTCAGCTTTATCATCTTCAAAAATCAATCAACAAACATTTATTAAGCAACTATCATATGCCAGGAACTGTGTTAAGTGACAGGAAAGATAAGAGTGAGTCTGTTGCTGTCTTCAAAGAGCTTATATCCTATGTATATGTCAGTATATACAAAATATATACTTGTAGTAAATTTTATCAGAGAACAGGGACTTGAGTTGGCCTATGTTGCAATGATATATATTTAGATAGATGTGATCTGCATGGCCCTGCTTCTTAATGTGAGAAACGTGGTTTTGGAGATCACTGGACTTCCTAGGCAGGGCCAGAGTCCTGAGGAAGAACCCTATGATAATCCTTAGGGAAGGCTGAACAGACCACAGGACTCCCAAAGGAAGACCAAGTGGTAGCCATCCCTTAATCCATGGGGATCACAGGGCCACCTAGGGGTCAGACCCTAAGGAAGACCCAAGCGATGGCCCCTTAGGATGGCAGTAAGATCACAAAGCTCCCGAGACAGGGCCAGAAGTCCCAAGTGATGTCCTCTTAAGAAGGCCGTGCAGACCACAGGGTTCCCCAAGGGAATCCAGAGTGGTAGCCCTCTTAACACCGCAGTGGGGATCACAGGACACCCCAAGACAAGATCCAGTAGTAAGCCCGGCGAGCTTCCACTGCCTGCTGCTTCCCTTCACTTGACCTTAGGAAAATCCATGTGATTTGCCCATTCACACCCAAAGAACTCAGGACCAGAGTGGACAGAGGAAGGCATTTTATTACACTCCCCGAGAGAGTGGGTATAGTGCTCATGGGAACACTCACACTGATACAGCTGCAGGAGCAGGGGTAACCATTCCCTCCACTCCTGCTAGAGTCATGGTCAGTTTACAATCCTTGCCTTTTTACATAGTTTTCCTAGGTTATACAGTCTATATAAATAGGATAACAAGGATAAGGAAGCAAAAGTGAAGTTAATTAGATTTTCCTTGTCTTAGTTTAGGATTAAACTATAATCTTTTACTTCCCCTACTTTCCCTTTTTAACAAATGCAAATTATACAAGTCAGTAGGCCTGGATTCTTGACCAAGATCAGACCTTAGATAAGCTTGAACTGGTTCAAGTGGGTTTGACCTCTCTAATTCCCTAGACTGCCTTCTCAAAAAGTATGCACATGAATACAAGCCTCTAACCTCTCACCTGACCGACCTTGAGGCCTGGTCTCTGCTAAAGCTGGGGTGGGGGAGGGCGGGGAAGCACACCTTTAGTTCTGTGGAAACAAAACTCCTCCTCCCATTTCTTACATTAACTTCTGGGATACTGTAGTTTCTTCTTTTGTAGAAAGTAGAAGGATATGCATGACTGGGCATGACTACTTTGCTCTCCTATTTTCAAGAGGAGTATTGAGATACAATTACACATTATGTATCTATTGCCCATTACACATTAGATAATTGTAATTTAGAATTACAATTCCCTTTTGGGGTCAAGGTAAAACCCACTTTACCTAGTCTCTCTGGATGAAAAATAGTCCTGCTCTAGACTGGAAGGGTAACAGTTTAACCATGGTCAGCTTAGCTCCCCTCCCACTAAATGCTAGTTATACAAAAGACCATCACAGATAGTGAGCAAGTATATTTATCAAAGCAAACAGCAACAGTAATTGGGGAAGTTATACAGATCAGATTAGATTTGTGATAGAATACACAATACAAAAAATGCTCTTGCAACTCTGGAGCAAAATAAAAACTCAGTTCAACCAAGGAGAAAATGATCTCACCCAAGAAGTCCACTCTTCATAATCTCTGAGAGTTTAGGTGGTATGTATTAAGGGAAATGTGTCAGTGCTGATTTTCCCCATGAATGCTCTTCAAAGTCCATACCTTCTTTCTTGCCCCTCTCATCTTTCTCAAATTCTGCTTCTTTGTCTTTGAAGTCTCTTACCCAATCAGCAGTCACAGCTCTGCTCATGTAACAAGTAGTATCACAAACTGTTATTCAGGGGACTGCCAAAGCTGCCTGAAGTAGGAGTCAGACTACATATATCAAACAATGCTATGTAATTTGGGGAAGGGAAGGGACTGTAGGAATCAGGAAAGACTTTCTGTAGAAGGTGACATGAGCTGAGTTTTTTTTAAAGGTGCAGGGGTTAGTTGGAGGGGGTGGGGCGGCAAGGTGAGGAATTAATAGGCCAAAGACAAGTTATTCCCAATAAAAAGAAACCAAAGATTCCAGGGTATGGATGCAAGAAAACAAAATATTCTAGGCATGGAGGTCAGCCTGTGCAAATGCAAAGAGCTAGGAGATGAATTGTCTAAGGAACAGCAAGCAGACCAGTATGGATACACCATAGATTGTGCAGAGGGGAGTATTTAAGACTGGAAAAGCAGGAAGGGGTCAAGTGGTGAAGTTCTTTAAGTGCTAGGCATATTTGATCTTAACGATAATAGAGAACTAGTGTAGTTTATTGAATAGGAAGGTGATACAGTCAGACTCAGAAAATCACTTTGGTGATTCTTTGAAGGATATGGTATAGTAAGGAGACAGTTGAGTCAGGGAGACCAAATAGGAGGCTAATAAGAGGTTAATAATAATAAGGGGATAATAAATAGTACCTACCTTAGAGGGTTGGTGTTTGAGGACCAAATATAAATCCATCTGTAAACTTTAAAGTTCTATGTAAATGTTGGTGATGATGATGGTGTTGATGTTTCTCATGTCATATGTTTGGGTAATGGAAAGACTTTTGGACTGGAAACAGGGGATCTGGCTAATATTATATGATTTCTGTGCACTTAAATATTATCTAACTTGTATTACAGTTATTTGTGTACTTGCTTCATTACTGTCCAAGAATTGTAAAAGAGAATTGGCATCATGTTTATGGTCACAGAGATGTGTGCCTAGAATAAAAGGAAAGTCAATCCTGTGCCAAGGGTGAGGAATAAAAAATGGACAGCTTTGTTTTCCACTGATAGCCAACCAATGTCAAGGAAATAGAAGGATGGCTCCTAGTACATTGGACAAACCCTTGTAAAAGATTTATGACAGTTACCCAAAGTTAAAGGGCATGGATGGTCTGCAATAGGCATAGTTGGAGGATGAACCCATCCATATAGATGACAGTAAAGATTCATTGAGATAGTAATAGCAAAGTCTCTTCTCTTCAATTAGGTTGAACTCTATCTGCTATCCTCAGCATAGAGTATGTTGTACATAGTAGGGCATAAAATGTATTGATTGAGTTTAATTGGTTTTCCTATACACATTTCTTCCCCCAAGAAGTGTTCCATAAAAGGTAGAAAGATGAGCCTGACTCTTATTGGCTCTGTGAATATGAGTACTTCACTTCCTTCTCTGGACTTCTATTTCTTTAGATATAAAATGAACAAGTTAGATGAAATGATCTCCAAAATCCCTGTCATCTTTGCATTTTTTGATGCTTTGGAAAAACAACAACCCTGAAACTGAATTCATTGGTAAAGGGAATTCTTACTACCAATTGGTATCTGTTCTACAAATTCTAATCTTACAGATTTACCTAAAATGCTGAGAGATTAAGTGAATTATTTAGGGTCATCCAGTATTCGTGCCAGAGGTGGGGTTTGAACACAAATCTCCCTAACTTACCATTGATTCTCTAGCTATCGTCCTTTGGCTTCCTCCTTAGGATATGAGTCCAAAGACATAAATATATAGTGAAGTTTCAGGCACCGTGGGGAAGCCTGTGAGGAAGCTATTGCTGGGCAGGAGAGGACTTTAGTTCTTGATTCCTATTATGTTTGTAGGTAGGTGGTCACATTCTTGGTGGTCCCTGAATGCATCAGAAGGAAAATTCTAGGATAGTTTGAAACCTTGACTTGCTGATTACATTGTACCAATTAAAAGAAATTGGTCCAAAAGATGAGGATTTAAGGAAGTTATGAATCAATGCTGTTCCAGGTTGGAGCGTCACATGAGGGAGGAGGTCTCCTTTTTCTGGATCATCCTGGTGGTTTACACAAGCCCCCGCAAAGACAAGGATCCAGGAAACAGCTAAAATGGGTTTATCTGAACAGCTTTCCATGGCTTTTTTTGAACAGAAAGAAGTTTCCATTACGAAAGTGACATAAAAAGAGAGCCCCATCTAAAAACAGCCACCACCCAGCTTCAATGGGAAGAGGAAGGGATTTTTTTTTTTTAAGTGAGGATGTTGAAATTGTACTGTGGCTTGTCCACCTGACCACTAGGTGTCAGTATAACAACACCCATTGGGTTCCACTCCTCTAAACTATTACAGAAACAAGAATGTGCTACTCTTTCAAATTTAAGAGAAAGAAAGAAATCACATGCCATAAAATTTGTTACCAAATTATTTCCATTTTATTTGCAGCATTTATTTGCATTCCAGTACCGATATGTAAGCATCTATTTTAAATTTGTTCCAGGCCATAATAGTCAAGGCCCTATAATCACATTTAAAGTAGGGTTGTTGTAATAAAAAAGAAATCTTTGTGGTGATGCTATATTTCACAGTTCTCCAGCTGTCCTGCTGGCTTACTCCTTAGCCTCTGCAGATATACTGGTGATGCATAAATCAGTTCCTTTTCTCTTTGACCCAACCATTGTCTTTGCTGCTGGCTTAGCATGACCACCCATTCCTTTCATTAGAGGATCACAAATGAAGATGTTGACAGGACTTTGCATTACATAGTACCAGCAGCTCCATCTGCATCACTTTGCTGTTTTGTATGTTTATGATCTGTGGTTATCATTTGGAAAAGTAGCCCAGAAGCAATTTCTCTTGCATGATCCAAACCTTGCTATTGTTTCTGATGGTTATGATAGGGGGTGTGCCAGTCATGGCTGCAGTGGAATAAGCTGTTTGATAGGCTATGGTACACTAAAGGCCCCCATTTTCTCTTGCTACGTGCGTACACACACACACACACACACACACACACACACACACACACACTTTCTTTTCTTCAATCTCTCTGACACCTTAGCATCATTCAGCTCCTGGCTGACTGGGCCAGGCTCTGGAATAATATAGGTTCCAACTGTTGACTCTTGTGCAGATAGGAGGAACTCATACAGATAAGTTAGACAAGCTCCTTAGTGCCTTTCCCAGAGGATCAGCAGACCAAAAAAATGGGAAGGCGGAGTAGGTTAATGCATTTGAGGCTCTCAGTGTTCCCCAGGTCTTTAATTGCCTATTTCGTTTCCGCATGCTACACCACAAACCTCAAAAAAGACAGATTGACTTGACAAGACAATTCAGTATCTTCTCCCTCCAGACCACCCCTCTTCCATACTTCCCATTGACCATAATTTCAATCATACAGATTTGCAACCCACGAGTCAGCCTTGATTTTCCCCTCTCCTTCACTCCTCAAATCCATTCCATTTCCAAATCTTATTCATTCTATCTCATCTATCTATCTATCTATCTATCTATCTATCTATCTATCTATCTATCTCTTTTCTCTCATCTATCTTTGCTATCTGCCTGTCTATCTATCATCCTTTTTCTCTTATCTATCTGTCTGTCTATCTATCTACTTACCTATCTATCTAGTATATCTTTTTCTACCAGTCCCCTTCTCTTCACTCATACAGCACTTTTGGACTAGACTATTGCATTAGCTTCCCAATTGGTCTCCATGAATCTATTCTTTCTTTTCTCTCACTGACCTTCCACATAGCCAGATGCAAATGTTGTTGTTGTTGAGTTGTTTTTAGTCATGTCAGACTCTCTGTGACCCCATTTGGGCTTTTTTTGGCAAAGATAGTGGAGTGATTTGTCCATGTTCTTTTCTGTCTCATTTCACAGATAAGGAACAGGGTTAAGTGACTTGCTTTGAACTTATGAAGATGAGTTCCTGATTCCTGATTCCAAGCCCGGTGCTTTATCTACTGCACCACTTAGCTGCCCCAGTTGCCACATGGATATCTCTATAACACAGGTCTGACCATGTCATTTCTCTCCTCAGGAAGCTATAATGGCTCTCTTTTGCCATTAGAATAAGATACGAACTCCTCTGGGTGGCTTTTTAAAGCCCTCTATAATCTGGATCAAGTTTATCCTTCCAAGTTTATGGCACATAACTCTCATGCACTTTATGTTTTAGTCAAACTGATCTATTTGCTCTCCTTGTGCATGACATTTCAGCCCCATAAGTGATGGGAATGATGACAACCCTGAGTCTATGAGTTTGCAGAGGCCATGATCCTCTATACCTTCTCACTGGTGCCTCATAGAACCTCTTTCTTTTTTTCCTCAAAGTGTTAGTATCCTTCCACCAGAAATTATTTTGTATCTACTTTTTAGGTATTTAGTATTCTATTTCTGGTGTTATTTTCACTCTGTAGAAAACAAGCCCTCCTCTTTGAGGACTAGGATAGATTTCATTTTTTGACTCTTTATCCTTACTGGCACAGTACCTGGCACATAGTAGGTAATTAATAAATGCTAGTAAAATTAATGGATGCTTTTTGAAATATTTTCTCTTCTCTGCTCCAGGGGTCTGCAAAGCTACAGGAACCTCATGACCACTGATCAAGACATATTTGCTTTTCTCCTCTCTCTTTATTTGCCTTTTCACTTCTTTATCTTCAATCTGTCTCCCTGCCCCCCCGCCCCCACACACTAAGAGTCCTGGTATAAAAGGAGCAGCTGCTTTCTCCCTTGGTTTTTGCATTAAATACCCAAAAAATATTTTTAGGTGATACTTCCTGAGAGTTTCTAGAGAGCTCACCTCTGCTTTTCCTGAAGAAGAAATTCATCAATGGTGTGGTATATGTTCCTGGACAGACTTCATAACTGTGAGAAACGTGGTTTTGGGACTGGACTTCCTAGGCAGGGCCAAAGTCCTGAGGAAGAACCCTGTGATAATCCCTAGGGAAGGCTGTACAGACCACAGGACTCCCAGAGGAAGACCAAGTGGTAGCCATCCCTTAATCCGTGGGGATCACAGGGCCTCCTAGGGGTCAGACCCTACGGAGGACCCAAGTGATGGCCCCTTAGGATGGCATTAAGATCACAAGGCTCCTGAGACAGGGCCAAAGTCCCATGTGATGTCCCCTTAAGAAGGCTGTGCAGACCACATGGTTCCCCAAGGGAATCCAGAGTGGTAGCCCTCTTAACACCGCAGTGGGGATCACAGGACACCCCAAGACAAGATCCAGGAGTAAGCTTGGCGAGCTTCTGCTGTCTGTTGCTTCCCTTCACTTGACCCTAGGAAAATCCATGTGATTTGCCCATTCACACCCAAAGAACTCAGGACCAGAGTGGACAGAGGAAGGCATTTTATTACACTCCCCAAGAGAGCGGGTGTAGTGCTCACGGGAACACTCACACTGATACAGCTGCAGGAGCAGGGGCAACCATTCCCTCCACTCCTGCTAGAGTCATGGTTAGTTTACAGTCTTTGTTTTTTTACATAGTTTTCCTAGGTTATACAGTTTATATAAATAGGATAATAAGATACAGAAGCAAAAGTGAAGTTAATTAGATTTTCCTTGTCTTAGTTTAGGATTAAACTATATTCTTTTACTTCCCCTACTTTCCCTCTTTAACATATGCAAATGATGCAAATCAGTAGTCCTGGATTCTTGACCAAGACCAGACCCTAGATAAGCTTGAACAGGTTCAAGTGGGTTTGGCCTCTCTAATTCCCTAGACTGCCTTCTCAAAAAACATGCACATGAGTACAAGCCTCTGACCTCTCACCTGACCTACATTGAGGCCTGGTCTCTGCTAAAGCTGGGGTGGGGAAGGGTGGGGAAGCACACCTTTAGTTCTGTGGAAACAAAACTCCTCCTCCCATTTCTTACAATAACCACTGTTGAGGATCCACAGGCAGAAAAATTAGGAGGCCCATTCCAAAGGAAAATGAAAAAAAAAAAGAACTTACTCAAGGAGACAAGTCGATCAAAGTAGATTAAAGCTTTCAAAGGATACGTTCTGTAGAAGGATACAGTTGAGGGTGATTAGAAAAAAGGAAGGCAGGACCAGAAACAAAGTGATTTTTTCCCATAGTCCATGATTAGAATATTATCCCTAGTGTTCTTAGTTCATAGTACACATTGGCAGCTCACAGCAAGTTTAATTTCTAAGTGTAAATGCTTTCATTTTCAGTATTTAAATCAGAATAATTAATGGAGCATGAATTAAGTTGAACATTATTTGGACATATAAGCAAGCTAGAGTCTGTGATATAGTACTTGCCTTTTTAACCTCAGAGATGCTAATTTTAAGTAAGTTTGTATTTTAACTTTAATCTTACTGATAATTATGATTTAAATTTTCAAGATGACATTTAGCTTGCTGTCAAGACTTGATATGAATTATGATATTTATTTCATTCATTCATTCACCTTGAATTCTGCTCTGCTGCACTGCCTGAGCCCCTCCTGCCTTATGCTTTCATTTCTACCATTGTTTCTAGAATGACCATGTCAATGAGATGCTTTATGGATCAACTCACCACTCCTATGACTCTCCAGATGCAATCTCCTTTCCCTGGCCATCATTCCCTCATAGTGTTGATTTCCTCTATTGTAGTAAAACCTCCCTGAGCTCAGAGACTGTTTTGCTTTTGTATTTTTTTTCTCAGTGCTTAGCATATAGTAAGCACTTAATAAATGCTTCATTCTTTCTTTCATTCCATTATTCATTTGGTACCCGAGTCTCTTGTTGTTGAAGTGAAATAGTTGGTGGGCATTGAGCCAGGATTTCATGCCCAATTTCTCAAATAAGTAAGAAGTGCTCTCCCTGGATCAGTTTGGTCTAGTGTCACAGAAGTAAGTGATGTAAGTTTTATAGGTGGTTGATTAGAGCTTCAATAAAATGGGGATAATAATATCTGCCCTACCTAACGCATGGCGTCCTTTAGGTTCAAATAAAATACCAAGCATCAAAGTGCTTTGAAAAGTTGAAAGTGTTATTAATAGTGTCAGTCATCTCTGTCTATCTGCCAGTCTGTTTCTGTTTCTCTCTGTCTTTGTCTTCCTCTCTGTCTTTCTCTCTCTTTAACTTTCTGCTCTGTCTCTCTGTTTGTCTCTGTCTCTGTCTCATTCTATCTCTATCTTTTCCCCAACCAGCCATTAAGGAATAGGAATGAAGTGGAAACAGACTCCAGGGAAAATTATATTCTCAGCTTCCTTTTGTGGAAAGGAATTCTTCTCTTCTTTCTTTCCTCTCCCAATGTGGAAATATGAAAATTAGCCAATGTTATCTGTAGACTGATCTCTATAGCAGAGCTTGGTGAATAATTTGGAAAAGAAGAGTAGATTCTATGCTAATGGAGACCTTTAGTGTCTTGGTTGTTCTTTAGTCAATGAATGTAAGATTTAGGATGTCACACATTAAGTGCCTGGAAAGCCTTTCCTGTTTCTTTGGAATTCTGAGAGTAGTAGAGGAATTTTATTCATATCAAAGATGAACCAAGAGGGAAAAATAATGGTCAGCTTGTTAGCGCGGCTCCAGCTCACACTTCATCAAAAAGGTTGTCTCCTTATTTTAGAGAAATTGTTTTGTCTTTGTTAATTTCATTAGTGCTTCTGAGTATATGATAATGTGTTTGCATTTACTCCTCAATGAAATTGAATCATATGTTTCATAGCATGAATTGAGGAGTAGTCAGTACCTTTTATTTCTGTACTAATACTTCAATCAATGCATAGGATCCTACTGTGTGGAATGAAAGACCTTCACCAATTTAAAGTTAATAAGGAGCCATCTCAGGGTGGGAACAGAAATAAATTTTATTAAGTTCTCGAGAATTGGGCATCCTCTGCTAGCACAGAGCAGAACCAGCAAAGGAGGTGCTTTACAAGAGGCAAAGCACCCATAATTATACCTAACACAAGAAAATTCCCGCCTACCTCTGACCCTTCTCACCATTGGCTGGGAGGTGGGCTTACAATCTGAGCACGAAATCTAGACAAAGAACCAGGAAATCGAGACACAGAAATTCCAATTCCCATTCCCTTAGTTAATGATTACAACTGAGGTGACATCCATAAATCTAAAAAAGGAGAATAGGATAAGGGGAGGGGGAAACCCTCTCCATTCTTCTACAGTACTTTTACAGTAAAGGAAAGCAGGTCACAGTGATCCTATCCTTACTGAACAAAAAGTTTCAGGGTAAACTTTCCCAGAGGCTGAGCCATCAGACTCTCATGGCATCAGAATTTTTCCATTTCCCTATTTCTTGATTTTTAAATATATATATATATATATATATATATATATATATATATATATATGTATACACGTATCTTCCCTGTGAAGTCTTCACATTTTATTTACCTCACACACTACTAAAGGTAATATGGTTCATCTTTCACAATGAAAGTAGAATCAAAACCCTAATTCACAATTTTACTAATTATTCTTGCTATAGATTTTATCTGGTTTTTAGTAACATGAGACAGATACCAAGATATCTCATCAATAAAAGAGGATAAAAATCAATACAGCTGGTTGTTATGAATTGGATTAGCATACATAAGCAATATTTCTCAGATTACATTTTTACCATTATATATTTGACTACAAGACATAGAGAGAAAATCATTCCACCATGTTTATAGTTCATTGACTGTTTAAGAACATTTAACTTAATAGAGCAATCTGTTGCCTTAAAAGCTCTTGTCCAACAAGGTATCTCCAATGAATATACAAAACGATAAAAGATTATTTAAGAGATATGGCAATAGAAATAACCTTGTTTGATGAGCCTCTGATCGTTAATATAGAGCAAGGCATAAAATGGGGTGATATGTGTTCATTGTCGTGGAGGAAATACAGCAAAGAGCCCAAGCTGAAGAGGAATTACACATGGATGTTAGGATCTTCCAGATGCTTCTGTTCATGGATAACACTGCGGTGATTATGTCAAGTTCCAGAATATTGAAGAGATAATGAAATGAGATTGTAATTATTGAAAAGAGTTTGATCTAACCATCCATCCAGGGAAAATTAAGTGGATGAAGAATGCCACTTGTCCAGATATTTTTTAACTGGGGGTAACCAATGTTTATTTACTTCTTTCAAAAGCCATGAGGCTATGATTGAAAGCTTAGGCCTTTCTCTTTAAAAGGAAAATGAGAAGAATAGGAAATTCAAGTTATGGAGATATATATATATATATATATATATACATATATATATATATATATATATATGTATATAATATATATATATACACACACACACACATTGGTGAAACCTTAACTACCCTCATGATTTGTAATTGTATGGGCAGCCTATTGTACTCATCGTCAATGTATATGTCATCGAAAGATATTGTAAATGGACAATGATCTGAACCCAGAATTGAACAGAAGGATAAGAGGAGGCTAGATTGCTTCTGGAAAACTAAGTTCTTTTTTACAACAATTTTCACTGGGAGATGTTATATGACTTTAAGTCACCAAACACTGTAGTTTCTCATGAAGTAAAAACAGTCAGGACACAGTGGTCATGAACAGCTTCCAACCCATTACAAAAAATGAATCACATGAGTTAAGTGGTGGAAGGAATGTTGTCAAAAGCAAGTATATCAAACAGAAGATGGACAAATAATAATTTGAGAGCAACAGCCAATCAATAAATAGCCTACATGCTTCATTAGTGAACTTAAGGTGGTTAAAGAATGAGAAGACCCTCAGCAGTTTGGGTGGACCTTCTTTATGTGGCAAACTTATGGGAGGACATAAACAAGAGATGCCTAGGTTGGGTAAATGTGGATACATTTTAATATGTGTTGTTGGATTCTACATCACTGAGATCTTAGGTGCATTGGAGTACTGAGGTATAGAACTATTGGCCTGAAACAAAAAGTCTGATATGCTGATCACTGTAAAACAGTACGATAACACCTGAACCTCCATTAAATTGACTATACAACTTAAAAAAAAAAGGAGAAAAAAATCAATCAAAAAGAAAACAAGCTGAAGTCAGCCCATCCCTGACCCATTGTTATCAAGATTCTCTTTACTCTGGGAGCTGTCCTTTCAGTACTCTCTTAGGTGAGGTGAGGTGAGTTTGGGACCTGATAAGGAGCCTAGACTGGTTTCCATCATGAGCAAGAGAGTAAACACTGGATAAAAAGTAATAGTGCCTGGGTTTAGGTTCTGGATTTGACATTTTGTAGCCATGTGGCTTTGAGTGAGTCATTTTCTCTTTTTGAGCTTCAGTTTCTACATTTTAAAAACTGGAATAAAAATACACTATTTCATAGAGTTGTAATGAGGAAAGTGCTTTGTAAACCATAAAGCTCCTTATAAACATGAAATATTATTAGTATGGTTAGTCTTGTCTGGGTGTAGGAGGGCTCTTTGCCTTCCTTTCTCTGAGGATTATAATGGTCGCAGGTTCTTCACAGGTTCTACAATTGGAAGGAAAATTTGAAGATATGGATTTGCCTGTTTAGCTAGTCTCCTGGATTTCTACACAAATGCCTCAGGTTTTCATTGCCTGTGTCTCAAATTGAAGGCTACAGTTTACCAATCTGACCCAAGGCCATGTATTCCATGGCACTCTCTGGTTCTTGTTCTGTAGCTCTTCCTCTTGATATTCCTCAGGCCATGTCTCTTTCTTTTATTTCTCCAAATCAATTCTGGCAGAAGGCTCTGACAAAATGGGTGGCAGTTGCCCTCAAATAATCTATTTTAAAAGCAAAAAATACTTACTTTGCCTGGGTGCCAGTCTACCCAAGACAACCATAAGGCTGGCCCTACCCAAAGTGTATATTTCCTGTTTTCCTAATACTCATTTTATTCTCATTTTAAATATTAAGCTTACTTTCAACATAGCTTTCTTAAATTTAAAATCAGGAATCTGCAACTAGCAGATTATCTACATACAAATATCTTTTTATCAGCCATCACCATTGCTTGAGATTCTAATCCTCATTCTAGAACATGTTCAAAGTTATGTTAGTAAAGATTACTTCATGTAATGAACCCTAAAGATCAATTCCATTGAAAGAAGCTGAAATTAGATTCTAGCTCTTACCATATGTAATGTTTTCAATTCTGTGATGAATTACCTAAGTCAGTAACTATTTGACATTTCAATACAATGCCCTGCCTATTAAAGCTTACTCGTTATTCCTTCTTTACTGAAGGAAAATAGATATTACTGTATTTCCCCATGTATAAGACGCACCTTAATTTTGGGGCCCGAATTTTGAAAAAAAAATGTATTACATAATGTTATTGAACTCAAGTTTCATTCATCTGCTCATAGCTTTCAGGCATCTTTTGGGCAAGTCTGGTACATGTATGCATGCTTAGTCCATTCTGTTTCATGAACCTGAAGCACCAATTGTGTCCTCCTTTGAAATCAGTAACTTCTTTTTCATCAGCAATTCTTCTTGCCTCATGCTGAACCATCTTTGCGGACACAGGAATTCTAATTGTCCTTTGCTCTTCAATCTATATCTTCGATTCCCTCTCTAAATCAGGCCATTTTGCTGACTTGCCTCTCATGGCCTTTTTCTGCCGTGGTGTTTTCAGTAGGGTTTCTTCTTCCCCTAGCCAGTCTTGGATCATTTTCTCAGTTGGAGGAGGACCAAACTTATGTTCAGCAGCATGATTTCCATTCACTTTTGCAAACTGGATCACTTTTAACTTGAATTCAGCACTCTATGAAAATCTTTTCTGAGCCATTTTGGGGCAGAATGTGGCAAAACATAACCTAATATACTGGTAACAAATGCGAAACAATGAGTGTGAAGATGACAAGTGCAAAAAAGTGGGAAATGAAAGTAAAAAAATCTACAACTACTGTACAAGATACACCCAGTTTTTAAACCCCAAATTTTTCAAAAAAGGGTGCTTCTTATACATGGGGAAACACAGTATGGTCCAGGTCTTATTTTCATTTTTTTTAATCTGCTGTGGTTAGACACAATACAACATTCCTTAGAAAATGTTTCTTTTTTATGCCAAGAGAGTTAGCTAATTAAAACTCAGATTCATTTGTTTTAGAAATGTTTTTTGCAGTAGTATTTATGGGGAGTGGGGCAGGGAGGAGTGGAGGTGGTTTGTTTGTCTGTTTATATGTTACTCCATTAATATGTTCCTCACTTTTAAAAAGTTTTTTAGATTTTTTATTTTTAGTTTACAACACTCAGTTCCACAAGTTTTTGAGTTCCAAATTTTCTTCTCCTTTCCTCTTCTCTTATTTTTGACTCTAGTCTAAGAGGCTCTCCAAAGCAGGGGGAGAAGGAAGATCATAAGGTGCCCAAAGCAGGGAGAACAGCAAAGATGAATCCAATACATGTTCTATGTATACCTTTGCATTAAACTTATTTACACAAGAGTCAAGTTGTGAAGAAGAATTACAACCAATGGAATGAACCATGAGAAAGAAGAAACAAAACCAAAAAAGAATAGAAAAAAGAAGAAAGAGCAGTTTGCCTCAATCTGCATTCAGACTCCATAATTCTTTCTCTGGATGTAGATAGCTCTCTCCATCCTGAGTCCTTTGGACCTGTTTGTGAACCATGTATTGCTGAGAAGAGCCAAGTCTATCAAAGTTAGTCATCACAAAAGCAATATGTCTGTGGTTGTGTAAAATGTTCTCCTGGTTCTTCTCCTCTCACTCAGCATCATATCATGTAGGTCTTTCCAGGTTATTACGAAGGCCCTATGCTCCCCATTTCAGTAAGTTCCTTATTATTATTTGTTAGAATAAGTTTTAGAAACAGTAGCATACCTTGTTGTATCTGTAGTTTAGCAGGAAGAACCACCAGTTGGGGTACACTTTTCCCTACCCTTTCTTGGTAGATTATCAAATGAGATAATATTTGTAAAGCACTTAGATAGAAGAGTGCTATATATTGTCTTCCCCTTTCCTCCTTGTCCCACAATGAGCCTTTCTTGATGTCATGGCTATTTATATCATTTGGATGAGCTGGGAGTCACCAAATCTAAGCCTTAGAGTAAGATAATAGAATACTACATCATACCATTTGCTCTGTCACCACATCCTAAAGTCTTCCTGGTAGCATTGCCATTTTCCCCACTGCCATGCCCTCCAGATGCCCAGACACTATCATCTGACCTACTGATGCTAACGATGATGATAAGGACCTCTAGGCTTTACCATCTGTTGGGCATCTGAATTCTTTGATATATTTTATCTCCCCCTAATATATGTGGGCTACTTGAGAGAAGGCATTGTCTCATTTTTTTCTGTTTATTCCCATCACTGGGCATATGATAAACTCACAGTAAATGATTTTTAACTAATTAATTCATCTATTCACTATTAATGACAAGGCAGATTAAAAATTTATTAACTGCTCTGTTTTTGACAGAGACTTCCATTGAGGATAGATGGATAGATGGATAGATGTTGAGGCTAGCTAGGTGGAACAGTGCATAGAGTGCCAGGCCTGGAGTCAGGAAGACTCATCTCAAGCAATGGTGGTGGCACTTATTAGCTATGTAGCTGTAGACAAGTCACTTAATCCTGTTTGCCTCTGTTTCCTTATCTGTAAAATGACCTGGAGAAGGAAATGGCAAACCACTCCAGTATCTTTGCCAAGAAAACCCCAAATGGGGTCACAAAGAGTCACCCAATATGACTGAAACAATTGTTGAATAACAACAAATGTCTAGGTAATAAAAATTCCCTGTGACAGAACTATCTTTCTCCCCATACTTAGTCCTCAGCAGAGCTTTCCTATTTTCTAAATTCCCTATTTGAGGGCACCACCATTCTTTCAGTCTGCCAGGTCTGCCATCTCCATGTCATCCTCGGCACCTTACTCTCCCTTACCTCACATATCCAATCAATTCCAAAATCTTGCTGTATCTTTCTCTACAACATCTTTTTAATTTACCTCTTTCTCATTACTTAGTTACCATCTTAGTTTAGGCTCTCACCACTTCTCACTGGGATTATTGTAATGCTGCCTATTTCTCTTTGAACTCTACTACTCAATAAATCCCAGTGGTTCTCTATTGCCTCTAGTATCAAAGATAAATCTTTTGTTTATTTTTCAAAGCC
The DNA here is from genome assembly GCF_011100635.1 of Trichosurus vulpecula. Taxonomy (NCBI): domain Eukaryota; kingdom Metazoa; phylum Chordata; class Mammalia; order Diprotodontia; family Phalangeridae; genus Trichosurus; species Trichosurus vulpecula. Next base: position 50,829,884 of record NC_050581.1, on the reverse strand, counting down.
CTTCACAACTTTGCCGCCCCCCCCAACCTACCTTCTTAGTCTCGCTATATATTACTCCTTCCCATATTCCACAGTAAAACAAGCTGGCTTCCTTGATGGTTATTCTAGTTCCATTAACTATGCTTTTGAGTCCTCTGTTCTCCATAACTGGAAGCTACTCCTTCTTAACCTCTACCTATTAGAATCTTTAACTTTCTTCAAGCCTCAGTTTAAATGCCATCTTCAGAATGAAGATTTTTCTGATCTCTAGGAACTGACCCCATTTCTTCCAGGTTCTGTTGTCCAATTGTCTTAAAGAATGTTGCATTTATATTTTATTTATTCTGCATATTCTTATATAGCACTTGGCTAACCACACAGGGTGAGGCCACAGGGACTAGTCACCATTACCCTTCCTTTTCTTTACCTGCCTTGATGATTTGCTCTTGGTTCATTGATCTAGACTCACCTCCCTCCCCAAGAGTACAACTTGCCTCCAGTGCTTCACTTTAACCTCCACCTCATATTTCTGAGAAATACTCTTATTTTTGACTCTAGTCTAAGAGGTTCTCCCAAGCAGGGGTAGACGAAGTTCAAAAGGTGCCCAAAGGGTGGTGGGGGAACAACAACAATGAATCAGGTATGTAACAAGAAATTTTATTCCCACACATAAAGGGAAGGGTAAGCACTAAAAATCATAGAATGATTGCAATGTTAGGACATTTGCAATAGGGCTGCTCATTAGTTATTTTGCCTTTCTTCTCCACTGAGTTCAGCCTGATCAATCGAAGAGGTGTTCTCTTTTTCCTCATTGTCTCTTTTCTGTGGGTGACTCTTTCTGACTCTTTCTCTTTTGACTAGTCTGATTCTGCTATTGTTTCTTCCACAACTGCTCCAGTAACTGATACCCTAATGTAGGGGTGTCTTGGGGAAGGGGAAGGAAATGCCAGCTGCCTTTGAAGGTCTCACAATGCTCTGTAACAAAAGAAAAAACACACAGAACAGTTAGTCTCATCCAAGAAACGGGTAGTACTGTGACCACGAGCTCACATTTGCTGGTCTTGGGGTGGAAAAAGGCATCCCGTTCACATTGGCATTTAGCCTGGAGAGTCATCATTACATTTTGAGGGAAGCAGAAGGAAGAGGCCTGAAGGTCAGGGATTATCTCTAGTATTACTTTTTTGAGGCAATTGGGGTTAAATGACTTCCTCAGGGTTACACAGTTAGTAAGTATCTGAGGTTGAATTTGAACTCAGGTCCTCTTGAGTACAGGACCAATGCTCTATCCATTGTGCTACCTAACTGTCCTGTGTAAGGTTTTTTTTTTTTAAACTTCTGATATATCTACAGATATATGTCTTAGTACTCAACTTATTGTTTTCCCTTTGTTTCAAAGAAGATCAATGACAGGAGTCATGGGATGATGTCTTGACTTACACATGAATTGTATTTAACTGAGGCAGAACTGCACAAAGTCATCAGCTTCACTATCTCTTCCTGAGTCATCAAAGTCCAGTGGTAAGACAAAAGTCAGGATGACTGGTGATGGATGGCCCAGGATGCAGTGGATGACCTTGGTGTCTTTGATGTCTGACTAGGCTCTAAGCACTCCATAGCACCTCCTTCAGCCCCCTTCTGGGTTATTGGGACAAATTGTTCTCATCTGTCCATTCCACTGGGAGAAGTCTTCACATGCTTGGGGTAGACATCCACTTAACTCACTGATGGGTTTGAGGCCTGTCAGAGGAAATCTATACCTGACCTGAAATGGTAGGGGACAGGAAGAGGGCTCCTCCATCACTTATCCAGAATATGTACTACACTTATATCCATATATGTTGTCTACTGATAGAACATAAACTTCTTTAAGGCAGAGAATTTCTCATTTTTGTCTTTGTATACCCAGCACCTAACACAGCGCCTGGCACTTAATAGATGATTAATAGACCTTGATTGATTGATTGATTGATTGGCAACTGTATCCCACCTCTGAAAATGGCTTTATATTGATGCCAGGAATTTCTCATCCAGTTCTACCAGTTCTCATAGCATAATATAGTTCTACCATTAAACAATCTGTTTCTCCCTCCTTTAATCTTTACTCATATGTTACCCCTTTCATATAGTTGAATTTCCTCATTCTGTGAAACTAGGTATTTGTTTGGGGTTTACACATTGTAACAAAATCACAGCAAATGTGTATTTCAAAAGCATGTAAATGCTGACTTAGGTTGCTTTTAACGGCAATGTCCTTGTACAGGAAGACTTATATGAATTGATTCAAAGTGAAGTAAGTAGAACCAGAAAAAGAATATACGCAATGAGTATAACATTATAAATGGTAAGAATAAGAAAAACACACGATGAAAACTAAATGCTATGAAGTTATAATGATCAAGTTTGACCTCAACTATGAGAAGGCACCCTCTCCCCTCTTCATTGCAGAGGTGGGAAACTATGAGTATGGAATTTTGCATATATCATTAGGCAGGGTGGATATGTCGGTTGGTTTTGCTGAATTGATACTTTTTTAAAAAATCATTGTTACATGGGTAAACTTTCAGAGTAGAGAGGATATCTTGGGAATGAATATGATATAAAAAATAAAAGGCATCACTAAAAACTAATTTTAAAAAGGAATATTCTGTGAAAGGGGATGTGGTCTTTTTTAAAATTTTAAAATATTTTAGTAGAGTTGCAATACTGCTTAATTAGTAAACAGCCCTTTCTGCTTTAAAAATTGATCAGAAGAAAGGGAGAAGGTTTCTTCCATTTTTCAGTGGAGTGGAAAATTACTACTCTCTGACCAGGAAAAAAAATTATGGGGTTCACTCTGTCAGCAGAATAAATACTCTATACAACTATAATTACCTATTTTAACTGTGTGGAGAGAAAGAAGAGAGCGAATGGTAGACCTTTCCAGCTGATAGGATCACAGAATCATAAATTTTGAGGTAGAAGGGACCATACAGGCAATTTAATTTGACCTCTTTTTTTCAGATGAAGAAATTGAGGTCCATATAGGTTAAATGATTTGTCTAAAATCCTACAGGTAGTAACTGACCAAGAAGTATTGACTCTGTTCTTTTCATTGTTACCACATTGTTCTCAATAAAGATAGTAGAAAAAATTACTAAGGTTGTCTTTTTAATTAGCTCTATTAGCCTAGAAGGAAAATAGTCTGCCCCTGGCCAAGACGGAGGCTAGATTTGAAGGCTGAGGACAAATTGTCAGAGGAAGATTATGTACAACTGGCTTATGTCAAGCTCACTGAATTTTGGTGTGTAACCATCTAGACCTTGATTCATTCTACTCTCGTTGAATCCCTATCTGATTTCTCATAGCAACAGTTCCTAGTTATTAGAACACAGATACGACACACATTGATCCCCAACACCCTCCAAGATCTGGGGCTGCTCTCTTCTCCCCAAGCACATTGTTGTTTTATGGAGACTACAGAGACTCAGAAGTGATGTTGGTTCAGATACATGGTACAAGAACAAATCTGATGAGTGACTGCTCAGTCTACTGGAAACACTGCTTGATAGGGCACTCTCTCTGACCAGCTCCACAGGCAGCCTTGGCCTAGGTCTAGATTCTATTCTCTATGGATTTCCTTCCTTCCTTCTTTCCTTCCTTCTCTTCCTTCCTTCCTTTCCTTCCTTCCTTCCTTCTTTCCTTCCTGCCTTCCTTCCTTCCTTCCTTCCTTCCTTCCTTCCTTCCTTCCTTCTTTCCTTCCTTTTTCTTCCTTTCTTCTTCTTTTTTTCCTTCCTTCCTCCCTCCCCCTTCCTCCCTCCTTCTATCCTTCTTTCCTTCCTTTCTTCCTTCCATATTCAAAACTTATGTTAGTCTGATGCACATATTCCATTCTCCCTCCTCTCTATCACCCTGATATATACTTCATGCATTCAGCAACCGTCATCCTGTGGTATGCCACAAACATGACTAGGGGTCAGATTCCCCATCTGATAGGCCAAATAGGCCAGGTCTTGAAGGTTCCTTTAAAATCTAAGTGGTACTTAGCAATAGATGACAGCTGCCTTAACACAGCCACTCCCTTGTATAACTGTCTGCCTTCTCCTAGGATCCTCAGTCTTAACACAAACATTTTTCCCCTCTGTACCCAAGCTTTTAACCACCCCTGCCTTCCAAACCCCATGCTTGTAATAGATGATTTAGCTCCCCCATTGTAAGAGAAGATAGAAGCCATCTGGCAGGAGCTCCCTTAGGACTTCTCAGTATCATAACCCATTCTCTCCTATGTTAGTGCCAGATGATGGAAAAAAAAAATTAGAGTAAGAGTTATAGAATCTAGGAAGAGGGACTAGACCTGTGATTGAATGGGTGAGGAACTTCCTCCAAGAATGCAAGTTGGCCTCATTTCTGAAATATTGTTTGAAACGTGGTTTGGCCATGGTCACACAGCCAGTTTATGCCAGCAGTGAAATTTGAACTGAGGTTTTTCTGATTCTGATGCTAGTTCTCCATCTACTTTTCCAATATGACTTTCAAAATGAACAAACATTTGTAAAATATGAGAGGGGGCAGTTTGAAGGAACAGTAGAAAGGTCAGGCAAAGCTAGAGACGAACATTGGAGGGGTTGAGGTGGTTGGGGACAGAAGAATGGGCAGTAGAGACGGAGGAGGGGAATGAGTAGTTTGCTCTGAGGCAGTTAGAGATTTAGCATCATTTGGACCAGTGAGTAAGAGAGGGTGGGAGTTTGCTAACCACGGGAAAAGATCCTGGGATGAGTAGCTGTGGCTGGAAACAGCATTACTGGTGATGGCTCAGTCACGCATCTCCAACATCTGTCTGTAGGCTTGTCATGGCTTCCTTTTTCTCCTACAGATCTGCACATAGTAGGCATTTAATTGATTGTCGAATTGAATTGATTTGAAATCCTAAAGGCAGCCTAGAAAAGGTCTACCTCAAAGGTAAGAATGCTTGGCATGGTAAATAAAGCACACCAAGGCATAAACCAGGGCTAGATAAATAGAAATTAATTGTAGTTAAGAATTAGTGAAAAAGAATTAATGAGAATAGTACCTGAATATTTGTTTTGTTTAAAAAACATTTTCCTAGACATTTATAAAGTATCACATAAAAGCAAAGAATTATTAATTAGTAAACATGATTAGGCTTCGTTGTTTAAGTGTTAGCTGTTCTTTTGTTATTCAAAAGGAAAAGAAAGAATGTCAATATCTCCATCTCAGACACAGTATATAGCCAATGGCTTGGATCACAATGCCATAACACCGTTGTAATGGAGGGCGGTGGGGGGGTGGTTTGAGGTGGCAAATAGGTGTATGATTTATAGCCTTAGAGATTTGCTCATGGTTCAGAGAGGTAGAGAATTTAAATGACTTGCCTATGGTCATACAATTTGTAAATATCAGGAGCCTGATTTAAATCCAGTTTTTTGTTACTGTCAAATGCTCTACTATTCTATGTTGCTTCTGTAATTGTCCATGTATTTTTCTATTATATAACTAGCCACCAAGCATTTATTAAGTGCCTACTATATGCAAGGCACTGTACTAAGCACTGAGGATACAAATTAAAGGCAACGTCTACTCCTCCCCCCACCCCAAAGCAAAAACAGTGCCTATTCTCAAGGAGTTCACAGTCTAACAGAGACAACGTGCAAACGATTACATAAAAACAAGGTATGTACAGAATAAATTAGAGACAATCACAGAAGCAAGTCACTAAAACTAAGGGGGATCTGGAAAGGCATCTTATAGAAGGTGGAATTTTAGCTGACATTTGAACAAAGCCAGAGAAGCCAGGAAATGGAGAGAAGAGGGAGAGAATTCTAGATATGGGACACACAGACAGTGAAAATGCCCAGAATCTGGAGATGGGGTATCTTTTGTGAGGAACAGCAAGGTTGGTGTTCCTGGGCGGTAGAGTATGAGTGGGGGAGCAAAACATAAGAAGATTGGAAAGTGGAGCTAGGTTATAAAGGGTATTAGATGCCAAATAGAGGATTTCATATTTTATTCTGGAGGTGATGGGGAGAAAGGAAGGAAGGGAGAGACGAAAGAGGGAAAGAAATAAACATTTATTATATGCTTACTATATGCAAAGCACTTTACAAATATTATCTCTTTTGAGCCTCCAAAACCCCTGGAAGGCAGGTTTTATTATTATCTCTATTTTACAGTTGAGGAAACTGAGACAAACAGATGGTAAGTGACTTGCTCAGGGTCACATAGCTGATAATCATCTGAGACTGGATTTGAGATCTGGTCTTACTGACAACAAGTCCAGTGCTGTATCCACTGAGTTACTTAGCTGCTCCTAGGGGGAAGCCTTTGGAGTTTATTGAATTGGAGGATGAGATAGAACTACATGTTAGTTGCATTGAGGATGGACCGGAGTGGAGAAACACTTGAGGCAGGGAAACCTAGTGGGCCATTGCAAATTCTAGGCATCAGGTGAGGAAGACAAGGACTGGGATGGTGGTGGGAGAAGAGAGAAGGAAGTGTATACGAGAGGTGGTAGAAAGATACAAGATTTGCCAACAGATTGGATTTGGATATATATATATACACACATACATACACACACACACACACACACACACACGCACACACACACACATATATATATATGCATATATAGAGAGAGGCAGGGGGGGGAAGTCAGACAGACAGACAGAGACAGAGAGAGCAGAGATAGAGATAGAGGCATAGAGACAGAGAAATAAAATAAAGAAAAAGAGAGAGAAAGAAAAAGAAAGAAAAGAAAGGGAGAGAGAGAAGTCAAGGATGATATTCAATTTGTGAGCCTGGGTAACTGGAAGGATTGTGGTACCCTTGGCAGTAAACAGAAAAGTTAGAAAGAGGGAAGAGCTTGCGAGGTGGTGGTGGTAGATAATGAATTCTTTCTTGGACACATTGAATTTAAGATATCTAAGGGACAACAAGTTCAAGAAGTTTAATAGGTGGTTGGAGGCGGGAGACTGGAGCATAAAGATTAGAGATAGATGAAAAGATTTGAGAATCATCTGCAGAGACCTGATAATTGAATCCATGGGAACTGATGGGATTAATAATAATAATAATAATAATAATAATAATAGCTAACATTTATATTTGGACAGCTAAGTGGTACAGTGAATAGAGTACTGGGCCTGAAATCAGGAAGACATCTCTCTGGGTTCAAATCTGGCCTCAGACATTTACTAACTGTGTGACCCTGGGTAACATTACATTAATCCTGTTGGCCTCAGTTTCCTGAGCTGGGGAAGGAAATGGCAAAGTACTCTAGTGCTTTTCTGAGAACACCCCCAAAACAAGGTCATGAAGAGTTGTACATGACTGGAAAATGACACAACAACAACATTTATATAGTGCTTATTATGTGCCGGGAACTATGCTAAGTGGTTTACAAAACAAAATAATATAGGGAAGAAGAGAAGAGGATTCAGGGCAGATCCTTGGGGGGCACCTAGAGTTAGTGGGTATGACTCAGATGAAGATCCCCAAAACGATACTGAAAAGTGGTCAGACAAGTAGGAGGAGAGCCAAGAGAGGGCAATGTCATGACAACTATAGAGAAGAGAGTATGAAGCAGGAAAGGATGATCAGGCAATGCCAAAGGGTGTCGAGAAGTCACAAAGGATGAGAAGCAAAAAAGGCCATTAGATTCAGTGGTTAAGAGATAATTGATAACTTTGTAGTTTCGGTTGAATGATGATGTTGGAAGCCAGACTGTAGAGTGTTAAGAAAAGAATGAAGGGAAAGGAAGTAGAGGCCTACTCAAGCCTTCTCAAGGAGTTTAGACACAAAAGGAAGGTGTACATACATATATATATTAGATATATAATATATACATACATATACATATATACATATGTACATACATGTATATGTGTTTGTGGTATATACATATGTACACATACATATGTACATATACAAACATATGTATATATGTGTACACACACACACAGCTCGTGGGAATGGATGGATCAAGTGAGGGTTTTTTGAGATCAGGAGACATTGCCATGTAGTAGAAAAATAGCCAGGAAACAGGAAAAGAGTGAAGATTAAGGAGAGAGTGAAAGGAAGGGAAGTGGGAAGGGAATAGGCATTAGTAGAGTACCTACTATGATCCAGGCACTGTGCTAAAGGCTTTTTAAAAATAAATATTTTCTCATTTAATGCTCACAAAAACTTGCTAGGTAGGTGTTTTTACTACCCCTGTTTTACAGTTGAGGAAACTGAGACATCATGGATGGTGATGACAATAATGATGATAACATTTACTATTATTACTGCTACTTCTATGAATAATAATCATCACAATGTAACATTTATATGGCCCTTTGAGGTTCACAAATATGAGAAATGACTTTACTAACCACCTTGATTTTCCTTATTATCCAAAGGAGGCCAGACTGACCTGGGAATCAGAATCAGCCAATCAGGAGGCAGAATGAATATTCCTTAAGTTTGACATACCAGAGATTCTTTGCAGAGTTCACTTGCTGAATCCAGAAATCCATTTGCTGTGCTGGTGACCATAGAACTGACTTAAGCTGGTTCATACCAGTTTTAATGGACAGAACTAGTACAAGCACCCTATTTCTAGGACCTTGGGGACTTTTCAGCCTGACCCCCGTCCTTGTTCCATGTAGGGATCTCATGATCTCTGTGCAATGGCCCCTCCCTGGGAAATGGAAAGTGAACCCAAGAAACTGTGGCAGTACCTAATTGGGCCACAGTGCCATCATTCCTGCACAGCTTTGTGATTTCTCTTTGTCTTTCTAATCTTTGACGCCTAACCCCAAAATGAGCTCAGTTCTGACTGCAGCTCCGCGTGCATGCATGCATACTTGCTGCCACTTTGTGAGAAAATAAACACACACATAACCTAATTCCGTTTCTCTTTCTTAGACCAAACTCTGGAGTTGACACAACATACTTTATATATTATTTCATTTGATCTCCAACAAAACAATCTGATTTTCCTTGCTAATTCACTGGAACATCCTAGCTGTAATAGATTTGGAAACACTGAAGTAATATCTATTGCCTGGGTCAATGGGGAGGGACAATTGGTCTTGGAGTTTGTTTTGGTCTGAACAAGATGCACCATTCCAGGTCAAATAGAATGAATTCCCTTTAGACTTTGGCAGACAGATCTGGATCAGTCCCTGTGATTTCAGAGTGAAATCAGCGATTTTTAGTATCCTGAAGGGGAAGCAATCTTAGCTCGTAAGCACCACTAGATCAATCTGGGTCACTCTTAATTGAAGCTAAAATAAGCAAAGGGGGAAAAATAGCTACTCTTTGTCCTGATTTGGTGACAATCTCTTTGAAATCTCCATTAACTAATGCCCATAGAATGCACAATTAAAATTGCTCATAAAAGCAAATGTGGTACAGCACCATAATCAAAACTCTGATTAACCTAAATGAATTCCAAATGAGCTCTAGCTAAAAGACATTTGATCTCATACATTGCATCTGTTTTTTTTTGTTTTACCTGACCTCTTCATGAATGTCATCCATCATTCCCATGCGGTAGATTGATAAATCCCCAGGAGTCAGGAAGACCTGGTTTCAAATGCTACCCCTGATGTTTACTGAATGTGTGACTCCAAGACAGTCACATATCTTCTTTGGGTCTCAATTTCATCATATGTAAACTGAGGATAACTGTACCTGTACTTCCTATCTCATGGGGTTTTATGGGGCTCAAATGAGGTGATACACACACAAACATATATAAAACCATATATATATATATATATTAGTTTGAGGTTTATAGAGTAACACACACACACACACACACACACACACACATTACTCTGTAAACTTCAAACTACTATATAGGATATCCCAAAAGTCTCAGTGCAGTTTTAAGTTTTAAAAGTGTAAGTAGCTAGTAGTAGTAGTAGTGGTAGTAGTAGTAGTAGTAGTAGTAGTAGTAGTAGTAGTAGTGGTAGTAGTAGTAGTAATAATAGTAGTAGCAGTGATGATGGTGGTGATGGTGGTGGTAGTAGTAGTAGTGATAGTAGTAGTGACAGCAGTAGTAATAGTAGTAGTAGTGATGGTGGCAGTAGTAGTAGTAGTAGTAGTGGTGGTGGTGGTGGTGATGGTGGTGGTGGTGGTAGTGGTAGTAGCAGTATTTCACAACTGTATCTTATAGTATCAGAGAGGTGTAAATGACCTTAGAGGGCATCTTGTCCAGCTCCCCTTATTTTCCAGGTGAGGTGACTGTGCCTTGACAGAGAAGTGAGATGACTTCTCTAAGACACCTAGTAAGTTGAAGGAAGGCTGAAACCTTCAAATCCCACCCCATCCCTTACCCTTAGCAAATAACCTCGTGTCCTACTTTTTGAAAAAAAAAATCAACATTGATCAATGTGAACTCCTGATTCATTCCACCCCTGCTCTTAACTTAAGGTCCTCCCTTATTCTCCCTTCCTTCTTTGCAGGCTCAGAGAATGAAGCGGCATCCTCTTGGCTAAAGTTCACTTGCCCACCTGTATTATCAGTTCCCTCCCTTCTTTCACTCTTGGTGACTTCATTGCTTCAGTGGCTTTAATTATTGCACTTATGGTGATTACTCTGGAATCCATATCTTCACCTCAAACTTTTCAGTAGAGCTCTAATCACGTATTTTCCATTACTTGTCAAGAGCTGCCTCCCACAGCCTAGAGGCCAGATCAGTTGCATTTAGCCCTTCCCCTAGGTATCCTTAATGGAATGGGGAGTGGTGTTTAATCTCTATCAATGGCTCAAGCCCCCACCAATTTCTTTCTCCATCAGCTTTGGGAGTCCATGCTTCCCCTCCAGTTCCATTTAACCACTTAACAATCCAATTAACTATTTTTTAATCAGTCAGAAAATTTTTAAAATTTTCAAAAATGTTTATTTTCAATTCGTGGACTAAAACAAGCATTCCCATAACATAGTACAATAAAAAAAGATGATTGTACAAGAAAGTAAAAATTTACTATACACAACTTGCTATTCCTTTGAAATATACAATAAAATTATCACATAAATTTCTTTTTTTTCTTTCCTCCCACCCCTAGAGATGGCTACTATTAGACCCAAATAAGTGTATACACTTGCTACACAGTACTACTACTACTACTACTACTACTGCTACTACTACTATACTACTACACACACACACACATATGTAAAATTATTCTATACATACTTTTACTTATCAATTCTTTCTCTGGCAGCTGGTAGCATCTTTCTTCATATATTCTTTATAGTTAATTTGGGTATTTATAATATTCAAAATAAGTCACTCAGTCAAAGTTGTTCTTAAAATAATACTGTATACAATGTTCTCTTGGTTCTGCTCATTTTGCTCTCCATTTGTGCAATTCCTTCCAGTTTTTTCTAAAATCATTGAGCTCAGATTATTTTTAAAAATTTATTTTTAGTTTTCAACATTCACTTCCATAAGCTTTTGAGTTTTAAATTTTCTCCACCTCCCTCCCCGAGACAGTGTGAAATCTGATGTAGGCTCTACACATGCATTCTTATTAAACATATTTTCATGTTAGTCATGTTTTATAGAAGAATTAGAACGAATGGGAGGGACCACGAGAAAGAATAAACAAAGCAAAACAAAACAAAAATAGAGAGCAAATAATATGCTTTGATATGTATTCAGACTCCATAGTTCTTTCTCTGGATGTGGATGGCATTTTCCATCATGACTCTTTTGGAGCTGTTTTAGGTCCTTGCATTGTTGAGAAGAGCTAAGTCTTTTAAAGTCAATCACTGCACAATGTGGCTGTTACTGTGTAAAATGTTCTCCTGGTTCTGCTTGGTTTGCTCAGCATTAGTTCATCTAAGTCTTTCCAGGTTTTTTCTGAAGTCTGCCTGCTCATCAGATTAGTTTTAACAAAAGAATATTTACTTAAAAGCTATAGCAGGAACAAATATACACACACACACATTTTCCTAATACCTATGAATAATCTTCCTCATGCATACTTGATCTCCAGGAAGGGAGGGGGATTAGGCTCATAGTTTAGCTCAATTCCTATATAGCACAAGTCTTACCAAGTTCCAATTCCAAAGTCCTCTTGGCTTCTCAGGATTTCCTTATAGGATGGTGGCAAAAAATGACCCAGATGGAATCCTGCCTCCAAGATCACCATGTCTTGAGCTCCTGCATTCAGGGACTTCATCACTTTTGCCTAGAATACATCAAAACCTCAAATCCATTTCTTGGGGTTATAGGACCTAAAGAGAGAGGGAGAAGGTAACTCTTCTCCAAACCCAATTTAGTCCATGGTGCCCATGTTTTGGGTGACAAGCCCTTTACCCCTTGGTGCCGCAATAGTGAGAGAATTCAGGAAGAACTCAGGAAGATTTAAAGATGTAGTCACTTCTGACTACATAGTCAATGGAAAGAAGCTGTTCCCACCCACATGGTAGGGGAATGTAGAATATATTTTCCCAGAATCAGGTCCCTGCTGTTTCCCAGATGGGTACCTTGATTTTAGGTGATATGGGCATATGTAAAGTTCAATTATACCTGTCAACCCCTCAAAAATCAACATTTTAAATAATGAACTCATTAAAGAACCTCCACAGCAGTTCCTTCCCCCTGACTTCTTTATTTCTGTTTACTGCACAATTCAATTCAGTAAGTATTTGTTAAGTACTACCGTGTACAAAACACTATGTAAGGTATTGAGGATATAATGTCAAAACAAAATAATTCCCGTTCTTAAGAAATGTAAACTACTTTTAAGTAGGGTTTGTTTTACTTTCTATTTACATCCCTAATACTTAGCACAATGATTGGTACATAGGGCGTACTCAATAAATACTTGTTTATGGGTTGAACCTTTGGAGATTGGATGTCTATGCAATTCTAAACTTGAAAGACTATATATTAACTATAACTCATATTCGTATGGTGCTTTAAGGTTATCAAAGTAATTTCTTTCATATTATATTTTTGATCCCTATAACAACTATTTGGAAGGTAGGTACTATTATTTCCTCCTCCATTTTTTATAACTGAAAACATTGAGACTGAGAGAGGGTAAGTGGCTTGTCAATGGCCACACAATTAGTAAAAATACCTGTTGCTGAATTTGAACCCAGGTTTTCTTGATGTCAAGGCTAATGCCCTATCCATGATATCAGGGTAGGAGAAAGAAAGGGGTGACTGTGTCCAGGAACTTAGGGAAAGAAAAAGAAACAGAAGGCCTATAGAAGTAGCAATAGGATGAATGCTGCTGCTTAGAGAATAGGAAAACAATGATATTTTCTAAGGTAATAAAAGAAACCCCAGGGAAAGCTCCACCTTCCCACATTAGACAGTCAGAGCTCTAGGCCCCTCTACCTTATCAAGATCTGTCGCACAAGTCACTGAAAGAACCATCTGCTTTCATTAGTCTCATTGTAGATGATCCGGTGGTCTCTCCATTCCTGAGTAGAAAAAGACAACTGCCATCTGTTCTTTTCCTGATAATTCAGTCCCCCTTGCACTTTTGATTACTAGAAGATACTGACTCAGAAAGATATGGAGCATTGGGATGGTATTCAGAACAGAGTAATGGCACCAATGGAAGGGTCAAAAAAGAGGGGCCTGAAAAAATATACTCAAGGATGTAGAATGATTTAACCTGGGGAAGAGATTACTATGAGGTATGTGTGGGTGCTTTTCTTTGGGTTGTTCTAAAATAACAGTTGCTAAGTATATGAAGCCATAATGTTCAGATGGCAAAGAAAAACTATTCATTTACTCAAAACAAAATGATAGAGAATTGTATAGAAATGGAACAAAGTTAGATAAAAAAAGAAAATCAACATGGCTAGGAGATTGGCTAAACACTAGACAGAATAGGTTTAAAATGTTCTTCTCAGGGCATACGAGAACAGAATGTTAGCCGATATTCATTTAATATCATTTTTGTAATTTCAATAAGGGTCAGAGCCTGAACTGATTAACCAGAGGAAGAGCCCTGAACTGATTAACCAGAAGAAAAGCCTTTACCTAAGCTTCTTTGTTCTCTGAGTAAACTCAGAGAATGCCTCTTCCTATGTCAACAAGGCCAGATCAGGCTGACTTAAGAACATTCTTTCCTCTATTAGCCACTAAGGATAAGACCCTTAACCCGAGAAACTATCTTGCTTAATATTTTATGGGCATATACTATGTTATGGAATGTTAATGGTAAATTAAACACAGAGAGCCTGGGTTGCAATTTCAATTGACACTGTAAATTCTCTTATCTTATTGTATTTACAACCTATTCAAGAAAAGTGCTTTTCTTGTAAACATACATGCGGATCATAAAAATTGAGTAACACAGGCATGCTGAGTTGGTACTAAAACAATGTATTTAAACCTTCTCATTTCTTTGTTCAGGCAGTCAGACTTTGTCTGGCTCCATACATGTATGTATCTGCTAGCTTTAAGGGAATAAACAACGTGAATTTACATATCACCTAGCTTGTTTGTCTACTTTAACCAAACTTTCAGAGCATTCATCCTACATACTGCTTATATTAATAAAGTGATTTCCAGAGGTGCCTCTGAGTTAATTTATTTTTTAGTGCATTAATAACTTTTTTTGTTTGTGGAATATAACTTCAATTTTAAGCCTGGGACTTTTGAGCATTGCTGTACACGTGGAAGTGATGGGGTACTTGGACCCTAGCCCTAGGACCATATCTCTTCCCAGCCCAAAGATCTGGCAATAACTCATGAGTGAGCCCCAGAGAAGCAAACAATCTCTCCCTGTTACAGTAGCCTCTGTAAGAATTTCCCTGGAATAAACAGGATTATCTTGTACCAACTGAATCATAACACACTGACTCCCTCAGTTACTGTATACATTCCAGAAGTCAAGATATATGTCTACTCCTCAATCCATCTTGCTCAACAAGGCATTGATTGGTAAAAGACAGGATGACCATGACCGTTGGTTGACTTAATTATGTTGCAGGCCTAAAAACACACCCCTCAGTACCACCTCCTTTTTCATAGTGAATTCTGGGTAAAACACCCGAACAGTAGATACAAAAATTGCATGTTACTTTAAGAACTGACCACTTCCTAATCCCTCCATGGACCACCTAATTAGCATAGCTGGTACATAATATATTAAGTTTTTTCCTATAAAAGTTTTAGATTCACCCCCATTAGGTGGCAAATTCCCTAAAGAATTTTGCCCATTCTTATAGTATCACAATAAAGCTTTGCCACTTGACTTAAAGACTGCTTGAGTCTGTGAATTCTGCTCTGTACTAGATATTTTGGGGTCCATGCACCCCTGAACTGCATGAGAAAGAAGCATACCTTGTAAGTAGAGAGAAGGCTAATATAACACTATGGTCTTGACAAATTTTGTGCTCTGAGGATCTTTCCTAATAATTCTATTCCTTATGCAAGTCAGAAGCAGCAGGTCAGCATTCTCTCTACCAGTTAGGAATTATGGTTTCCTCAGCAATCACCACAGAGCTCAAAATTTTCAGGCTTGGTTGGAAGTCCAGTTCCATGTACCACTGTCACTTTCTGGTAGCTCATCCTCCACAACATAGTACTTTCCCATGAAATAAGAAAAATAGTTAAGGGGTGGAGCCAAGATGGCAGAGTGAAAGCAGGGAGATACCCAAGCTCTCCCACAAATTCTTTCAGATACCTCTAAAAAAGTGAATCTAAACAAGTTTGAGAGAGATAGAATCAACTAGGAGACAGAGTGTGGCAGATTTCTAGCCCAGGAAAGTTGAGAAGGTCGACAGGAAGGATCTGTTGCACCAGGCTGAGAAACTCAGGGCACATGGATCTATACCAGACCATACTGGAGCAGGAGCAGGCCTGGCATTTTGAATCTTGGACAGCAGTGGCAAATACCAAGCCTCTCAGCATAGGGCAGGAGTCTGTCAGAGATAGGTGAGGCAGAAGAACAAGGCCTGTGGCTCTGGCAGCAGCTACTCCTAGGGCTGCCAGCCCACTGACTAAATGTTTGAAAGTCACCTTCTTGAACTTATAGGAGCCATGATGATGGAGTAAACTGTAAGTGCTCTCATCCTTCCCATGCTGACTTTGAATAACCCAGAGAATGCTGCCCTAGGAAAAACCCTGGACTAGTGGAGTGAGAAGTAGGGGCACTGCAGCCTTAGCTCAGGAAGCTAGGGAGACTGGCCCATCTTGTGGTGGCTGAAGGGGACCAGTGCAGGAAGGGAGGCAAGTCCCACCTCAGCAGACCAGTGGGAGTTCCTGAGCCCCAGAGGGGTGGAGCCAGTGAACACCAACACCAGGACGCCAGGTGTGCCTTTGCATGGCCAGGGGAATTGGCAAACACCACTGAAGATGATGGCTGAGGCCACCTATGCTATAGCACAGCCCTAGGGGAAGAGGACACTTCCAGCAGCCAGACCACCCCTTCCCCACACTTCACATTGTGAGCTTCAGTGGAACTCTGGGTAAACTCAGAAAGACTTCACCAGGCCTTGATCCTTGGCACAAATCAGCCAGCTCCAGCTCAGCACTAGGTGAGCTCCAGCATTTTTTAGCTTCTAGGTGACAAAACCAGAGGCCACAGCACACAAAACCAATAACCAGGCCCCAAGTTCCTAGCACAAGAAACTTGGGACAAAGCCTCCTGTGACCCAGAAGCAGAGATACATTTTAAAGACCAGGAAAAAGCCAATCATCATGAAAAAGTAAACCAGAAAAGAAAAGACCATAGAATCTTACTGTGGGGAGAGAGATCAAAATACAAATACAGAAGAGGACAGCATTGACAATATGCCCACATCTGAAACCTCAAGAGGAAATATGAACTGGTCTCAAGCCCAAAAAGCATTCCTGGAAGAGCTCAAGGAGGATTTTAAAAGCCAAACTAGAGAGGTAAAAGAAAAATTGATCAATTCTTTTAAAAATACAATGGTCTAAATGGAAAAAAAAATCACTAATGAGTACAAATCATTAAAAGGTAAAATGGATAAAGAGGTACAGAGCCTAACACGAGAAAATAATTCCCTGAAAAGTAAAATTGGCCTAGTGGAAAAAGAGGTACAGAAGCTAACTGAAGAAAACAATTTGTTAAAAATTAGAATTAGGCAAGTAGAAGCTAATGACTGCATGAGGCATCAAGCATCAGTCAAACAAAATCTAAAGAATGAAAAAATAGAAGAAAATGTGAAATATCTGATTGGTAAAACAACTCACCTGGAAAATTAAGGGGTGCAAAGGTATTGTAATGGGAGAAGAGGCAAGGAGAAGGCAGAAAAAGGTAATTTACATCACATAAAGAGGCAAAAATATTATAGTAGAGGGAAAGAAGGGAGGGAGAAGAGCTGTGTTTGAGCTTTACTCTCATCAGATTTGATTCAAGAAGAAAGTACTCTGTTAAATATAGAAATGAAACTTGCCCTACAGGCAGTAGGAGGAGAAAGGGGAAAGAAAATGGGGGGGGTGGTGGTTAGAAGGGAGGGGAGAAATAAGGGAAAAGGGTAAGATAAGGGAGGGGGCTGATAGGGAGGGAAAATCGAGGGAGGAGGTGATCAAAAGTAGAACTCTTTTGAGGAAGGGAAGGGAGAAAGGAGAAATAAAAGCATAAAGAGGGGGAGATTAATAAAATTGAAATCAAGAAAATTATTGAACTAATAACTAAAACTAAGAGCTGGTGTTATAAAAATACCAATAAAATTGATAAAGCTTTGGTCAATATGTTTAAAAAAAGAAAGAAAAAAACCAAATTACCAGTATCAAAAATGAAAAGGGTGAATTCACCTCCAATGAATAGGAAATCAAAACAATAATTAGGAATTATTTGCCCAACTGTATGCCCATAAATTTGATGATCTTAGGGAAATGGATGAATATTTACAAAAATATAAATTGCCCAGATTAACAGAAGAGGAACTACAATACTTAAATAACTGCATCTCATAAAAAGAAATTGAATAAGCCATCAATGAATTCCCTAGGAAAAAATCTCCAGGGCCAGATGGATTTGCAAGCAAATTCTATTACACATTTAAAGAAAAATTAATTCCAATACTTTATAGACTATTTGGGAAAATAGGTGAACAAGGAGCCCTACCAAATTCTTTTTATGACACAAATATGGTACTAATACCTAAACCAGGAAGAGGCAAAACAGAGAAAGAAAATTATAAACAAATTTCCCTAATGAATATAAATGCAATTTTTTAAAATAAAATATTAACAAAAAGATTACGGTAACTTATCATAAGAATAATACACTATGACCAGGTAGGATTTATCCCAGGAATGCAAGGCTGGTTCAATGTTAAGAAAACTATAAGCATAATTGATCACATCAACAACAAAACTAGCAGAAACCATATGATTATCTCAACAGATGCAGAAAAAGATTTTGAGAAAATACAACATCCATTCCTATTAACAACACTAGAAAGCATAGGAATAAACAGTCTTCCTTAAAATGATAAGTAGCATCTACCTAAAACCATCTGCAAGCATTATATGTGATGGGGATAAGCTAGATGCATTTCTAATAAGATTGGGGGTGAAACAAGGATGTCATTATCACCCCATTACTCAATTTGGTACTAGAAATGTTAGCTCTAGCAATAAGCAAAGAAATAGAAATTGAAGAAATTAGAATTGGCAAAGAAGAAACTAAGTTATCACTCTTTGCAGATGATATGATGTTTTACTTAGAGGATCAGGTAAAAAACTACTTGAAATAATAGATAATTTTAGCAAAGTTGCAGGATAGAAAATAAACCCGCATAAATCCTCGCCATTCCTATTTATTACTAACAAAGCCCAACAGCAAGAGATAGAAAGAGAAATTCCATTTAGAGTTACTGTAGGCACTATAAAAGATTTGGGAGTCTACCTGCCAAGACAAAACCAGGACCTATATGAACACATTTACAAAACACTTTTCACACAAATAAAGTTATATCTACATAAATGGAAAAAGCAGTTGCTCATGATTAGGCTGAGCTAATATAATAAAAATGACAATCTTACCTAAATTAACTTACTTATTTAGTGTCATACCAATCAAACTAGCAAAACATCATTTCATAGAGCTAGATAGACTAATAACAAAATTCATGTGAAAGAACAAAAGGCCCAGAATATCAAGGGAAATAATGAAAAGAAATGCTAGAGAAAGTAGCCTAGCCATACCAGATATTAAACTGTACTATGCAGCAGCAATCATCAAAACTACTTAGTACAGCCTAAGAAATAGTGTGGTGGATCAGTGGAATAGGTTAGATACACAAGATGCAGTAGTCAATGACTATAGTAATCTACTCTTTGATATACATGTGGCCTATGTTGAATTGTTTGCATTCTCAAGGAGGGTGGGTGGGGAGGGAAGAAGGGAGAGAATTTGGAACTCAAAGTTCTAAAAACAAATGCTCAAAAGTTGTTTTTACATGCAACTGGGAAATAAGATATACAGGAAATGGGGTATAGAAATTTATCTTGCCCTAAAAGAAAGGGGAAATGGGAAGGGAGGGAGTGGGGTGACAGAAGAGAGGGCAGACTAGGGAAAGGGGCAATCTGAACATATGCCATCTTGGGGTGGGGGAGGGTAGATATGGGGAGAAAATTTGTAACTCAAAATCTTGTGGAAATCAATGTTGAAAATTAAAAATATTAAAAAAATATTAAAAAATAAATTTTAAAAATAGTGTTCCAATTCTCCCACATCTTCTCCAGCATTTATAATTTTCCTGTTTTGTTATGTTAGCCAATCTGACTGGAGAAATGTGGTACCTAAAATTTGTTTTGATTTGTATTTCCCTAATCAATGGTGATTTAGAGCATTTTTTTATATGACCATAGACATCTTTAATTTCTTCCTCTGAAAACTCCCTGTTCATATCCTTTGACCATTTCTCAATTGGGGAATGACTTGTATTCTTATAAATTTGACTCAGTTCCCTGTATATTTTAGAGAAGAGGCCTTTATCAGAGACACTGTTTGTAAAAAATAATTAAATTGCTATATTTCTATATTGCTATATATAGCAATATAGATTATATTGCTATATAATTGCTAAATTTTTTTTACAAATATAGCAATCTTTCACAACATGACTATTATGGAAATATTTCCATAATAGTCATGTTGTGAAAGATTGCTATATTTCCCTCCATCCTATCCTGTCTCCCTTTATTCAATTTTCTCCCTTGACTCTGTCCCTTTTCAAAAGTGTTTGCTTTGATTACCTCCTCCTCCAATCTGCCTTCCCTTCTATCATCCCCCCTCTCTTATCCCCTTCCTTCTTACTTTCCTGTAGTTTAAGATACCCAATTGAGTGTGTATGTTATTCCCTCCTCAAGTCAAATCCAATGAGAGCAAGATTCACTCATTTCCTTTCACCTGCCCCCTCTTCCCTTCCAATAGAACTGCTTTTTCTTGCCACTTTTATGTAAGATAATTTACCTCATTCTATCTCTCCCTTTCTCCTTCTCCCACTATATTCCTCTCTCACCCCTTAATTTAATTTTTTCTTTCCATGCAGGAATGTAAACAAAATAGTTCAAATTTAGTAAGTCCCTTATGATTTGTCTTTCCTGTTTACCTTTTCATGCTTCTCTTGATTTCTGTATTTGAAAGTCAAATTTCCTATTCAGCTCTGGTCTTTTCATTGAGAAAGCTTGAAAGTCCTCTATTTTATTGACAATCCATATTTTGCCCTGCAGTCTTATACTCAGTTTTGCTGGGCAGGTGATTCTTGGTTTTAATCCTAGCTCCTTTGACCTCTGGAATATCATATTCCAATCCCTTCAATCCCTTAATGTAGAAGGTGCTAGATCTTGTGCTATCCTGATTGTGTTTCCACAATACTCAAATTGTTTCTTTCTGACTGCTTGCAATATTTTCTCCTTGACCTGGGAATTCTGGAATTTGGCAACAATATTCCTAGGAGTTTTCTTCTTGGGATCTTTTTCAAGAGGTGGATTCTTTCAATTTCTATTTTACCCTCTGGTTCAAGAATATCAGGGCAGTTCTCCTTGATAATTTCTTGAAAGATGATGTCTAGGCTGTTTTTTTGATCATGGCTTTCAGGTAGCACAATAATTTTTCAATTATCTCTCCTGGATCAATTCTCCAGGTCATTGGTTTTTTCCAAAGAGATATTTCACATTATCTTCCATTTTTTTTCATTCTTTTGGTTCTGTTTTATAATTTCTTGATTTCTCATAAAGTCACCAGCTTCCACTTGCTCCATTCTAATTTTTAAGGTAGTATTTTCTTTTGGACCTCCTTTTGCATTTGGCTAATTCTGCCTTTTAAGACATTTTCTCCTCATTGGCTTTTTGGAGCTCTTTTAGCATTTGGGTTTGTCTATTTTTTAAGGTGTTATTTTCTTCAGTATTTTTTGGGTCTCCTTTAGCAAGTCATTGACTTGTTTTTCATGATTTTCTTGCATCACTGTCATTTCTCTTCCCAAATTTTCCTCTATTTCTCTTCCTTGATTTTCCAAATCCTTTTTGAGCTCATCCATGGCCTGAGACCAGTTCATGTTTTTCTTGGAAGCTTTTGATGTAGCGTCTTTGACTTTGTTGACTTCTTCTGGCTGTATGTTTTGATCTTCTTTGTCACCAAAAAATATTCTATAGTCTGAGTTTGTTTTTGCTGCCTGGCCATGTTCCCAGCCAACTACTTGATCCTTGAGCTTTTTGTCAGGGTATGACTGCTTTCAGAGTGTAGAGTGCTTTGTCCCAATATTAAGGTGTTTTGTGCTGCTGTTTTCAGAGCTACTTCTATTCTGAAGTGGTATGATACTCCTCTCCTGGCCTGTGCTCTGGTCTGTGAGTGCAAGCACTCCTTTCTGCCATGCAGCTACCAGGAGGACTCCCTCTCCACTGTCACAGCAAGCTTTGCCATACCAGCTCTCCTCCTCCCCCAAGAACTGCAAACCAGGACTGCAACCCAGATCCAAACAGGGCAAAGCAAGAGAACCCTCTCTCTGCACCAGCAAAGTGCCCCCTGCACTCTTGCTCTGACCTACTGCTTGATTCCTCCCACTGTGTGGGTCAGGATCTCTGGAAGTAGCTGATGCTAGAGCTCTGGAAGCAGCCATTGGAGCTTCCTGCTGCTGCCGCTATGCCACCTCCACTGCCCCAAGGCTGGGGTTGGACTGTGCAATTCTCTCATCTAGATCCAGCAGTTTTCCCACTGACCTACTCCATGTTCTTTGGCATTTGTGGGTTGCGAAGTCTGGTAACTGCTACAGCTCAGTGATTCATGGCCCTGAGGCCTACTCTGCTGACTCTCAGCCCATGCTGGGTTGCTCTCCACTCCCAGTACAGTGTGATAGATGCTTCCTAGTAGCCATCCAGGCCATCCTAGGCTGGAGACCTGCTTCACTCTGTTATTTTGTGGGTTCTATAGCTCTAGAATTTGTTCAGTCATATTTTACAGGTGTTTGGAGGGATTTGGGGGAGAGCCTAAGTGAGTCCCTGTTTTCTAGCTGCCATCTTGGTTCTGCCCTTCGAAAACTGGAACACTATTTTATCATTGGTGGAATTGAGAACAGATGCAATCATTCTGGAAAGCAATTTGAAGGTATGTCCAAAGGGCAATAAAAATGTGCATGCCCTTTGACCCAGCAATACCACTTCTAGTGCTGCATCCTAAAGAGATCATACAAGTGGGAAAAGGACCCATATGTACAAAAATATTTATTGCAGCTCTTTTTGTGGTGCTAAAGAATTGGAAATCAAGAGGTTGCCCATCAATTGGGGAATGGCTAAACAAATTGTGGTATATGAACACAATGGAATATTATTGTGGTATAAGAAATGTGGAGCAGAAAGACTTCATAATAACCTGGAAAGACTTATATGATCTGATGTTCAGTGAGTGGGGCAGAACCAGGAGAACATTATACATGGTTACAGACACACAGTATCTGTGATGATTAACTTTGATAGACTTAGCTCTTCTCAGCAATGTAAGATTCTAAGACAGCTCCAAAAGACTCGTAATGGAAAAAGCTATCCACATGCAGAGAAAGAAGTATGGAGTCTGAAGGCAGACTGTAGCAAACTATTTGCTCTCTGTCTCTCATTTTTGTTTCTTCTTTCTCATGGTTCATTCCATTGGTTATAATTCTTCTTTACAACTGGACTATTGTAAAAATAAATTTAATGTGAAGGTATATGTAGAACCTCTATCAGATTACATGCCATCTGGTGGGGGCAGTGGGGAGGAGAGTGAGGGGGAGAAAATTTGGAACTCAAAAACTTGTGGAACTGAGTGCTGTAAACTAAAAATAAAAAATAAATTAAAAAAAAGAAAAATTTAGTAAGCAAAACCATTGGTATAGTGGATAGGTCTGACAGTGTAAACCACATTCTATTCAGATGATCCATAATTTCTTTACTGAGAGATAGGCAAGGAGTATGTTTCATTATCAGTTCCTCGGAATTGAGATTGGCAATTACATTTTCTCTGAATTTTAATGGATTGTGTTTTTCGTATTATTGTAGCCATAGTGTATATTGCCCTACTGATTCTGCTGTCTTCACTCTGTATCTGCTGATGTAAATCTCTTTAAGTTCTCTGAATTCCTTATATTTATCATTTCCTGCAGGTAAGGGTATGATAGCTTAAGTGGACAGAGGGAAGGAAGGAAGTAATGAAGGAAAAAAAGAAAGAAAGAAAGAAAGAAAGAGAGAAAGAAAGAAAGAAAGAAAGGAAAGATGGAAAGAAATAAAGAGAGAGAGAAAGAAAGAAAGAAGGAAAAAAAGAAGGAAAGAAGGAAACAAAGAAGGAGAGAAAGACAGAAAAAAGGAAGGAAAGAAGGAAGAAAGGAAGAAAGAAAGCGAAAGGAGAATGCTGTGTTGCCCATTTTGAATGCTGCCACCTTGCAAGATATCTTATGACACATAGCAGGTGCTTAATAAATGTGTGGTAAAGTTAAAAAACAAATCTTCAAGGCTCAGTTTAAGTTCTACCTCTTAGAACAGGCCTTTATTGACATTCTTCATGTTTCTCCCAAATTACTTTGGATTTATCTTGCACATTTGTATTTATGTACATTTTGTATTTACTAATCTATAGGGGCTTTCTACACTGGTAAAACAGTACCCATACATTCACAAGCTCCTTGAGGGCTTTTCTTTCTATCCCCAGTTGTTGGCATATATTGGGTGCTTAATAAATTCTTATTGTTGAATTGAGGTGGTCCTCACAAAAATCATGTGAGGTTAAGTACTCTGATTGTCATCCTTCCATGAAGAAGAAACTGAGGCTTAGGTTATATCACATGCCATAGTCACAAAACTAGTCATTGACAGAGTTGAGATTACAGATCGTGGGCTTCTATGTGTCTAAATCCAGGGCTCTTTCCACTTTACTATGCTGCCACATTTACATTTTATAGTGTGTGAAAGAACCAATGTGTCTTGTTACCATTTTCCTGAAAGCTAAATTTAAGTGGCCTGAAAATTTGAAACAAATATTAGTGGACGTTTCCAGGGAAGGGAGGGAAATCTAAGTAACTGTGGAAATGCAAATGATTTCAGCCATGAAAACTAATTAGGAAAACAAAAGAATAATCACAACATAAAGGAACCTACTTCTCCACAAAGTGAAATATTTCCCTTTTTACTTACTTCAGTGTATTCACCTAGAGAAGGCTTTGAGCATGAAATTTATAATCTAGTAGAAAACTGCAAACAAGTGGTTTTATCTTCTGCTTCTCCCAAAGTGTTACAGCTCATGTGAAGAAATTCAGCAAAAAAGTTAAAAAAAAACCCCAACCAATTAGATTTCATTATGGTGTCATGGTGGGTGGAGAGAAGGAAGTAATAAGTCAAACAAAAGGAGGAACAGATTCAGGAAGAATCAAAGAATCTGAGTTGGAGGGCACCTTGAAGGTCAACCAGTTCAAACTGCTACCTAAGAGAAGAGAAAATAATAGGTGGGAGAGAGAGAAAGGAAGAGGAGGAGGAGGAAGATAGAAAAGCAAAAAAGAAGGGCAGGTAAAAGGGGAATTATATTGTGGCCTTGATGCCCACATGGGGCTATTTGGTTGTATGTCTTCAGTGCTGCCCTCCATGAGCCTGAAGGAAGGCATTGTGTCTGTATTAATTATCCAGTGAGGCAATGTTTATAGCTGCATTGCTCACCTCTAGACATGCTACTTGAGCCAAAGGCATAGGCCTTGTAGTTATTTTCTCTGATCCATGCCAGTTATACCCTTTCTAAGAGATGGCAGTATTACCACTGTCCATCATAGGCCCCTTAGTCTGAAAATGCCCAGCCAGGGGTGGGGAACCTGTGGCCTTGAGGCCACATATGGCCCTCTAGGTCCTGAAGTGTGTGGCCCTTTGACTGAATCCACAGTGCTGCACTTGAGGACCTAGAGAGCCACAGGTTCCCCACCCTGAATCTCCTATGACCAAGCCTAAAGTCACGCTTTGGATTAACTCCTTGCTGGCCAAATCCAATATTAATCTGGGGATAAAATGAAATATTGATTAAAACATAGTTTGCTATATGCTTAGCTCAGATCTCCCACCTATATCAAGGTTCTATTTTCTTTGTTCACCTCCCATTGCATTCATAAATTTAGAGGCAAAGGAGAAAGATGAAGGAGGGAAAGGAAAATAGAGTAAATATATACTGTTCCCTGTCTCAATACATGAGTCAATCAACAAAGCATTTATTCGGTGCTTAGTATGTGGCAGCCACTGTATTAAGCAAAGCAAAGGAAAAAAAAACAGTTCTTGTGTTCAAGGAGCTTAAATTCTGATGGAAGAGACAGCAAATAAATAATTAAGTGATATAATATATACAGAGTAATTGGAAGGTAATATGAAGCAGGTTGGAAAGGCCACCTAGTTGGAGGCCGGAGGTAGATGCTGGCGTGCAAGGAACAGCTAATAGGTCAGTGTAGCCATATTATAGAGTGAGTGGATGGGGGGAGTAAAGTGTAAGAAGACTGGAAATATAGGAAGGGCAAGATTATGAAGGAATTTTTAATGCCAAATGGGTCCTGGAGGTAAAAGGGAGTAATAGGGAATTTATTGAGTAGGAGGGTGATGTGGTATCTAGGATCATCCTCACACACAAAGCTGAGACAAGATAAAAAGATTGGCTTGGATCTAGAAATAGCTAAGATGTTGGCAGAGTAGATTTTTCTTTTTGAGGAGTATTGGTACCATGTCAAAAAGACACAGTGGTAACTGGAGGAATTTTTCTCTACATCTGACCTGCTCTTGACCATGTCATCCTGTTCCGCTATTGATGAAGAAGTCAAAGTAGGGTTGGAGGTGGCTGCCAACAAGAGAACTCTGAAGAGAAAATCACTGCAGTCAAGATCTAGCTTCTGGGTTCCCCAATTTCACTTGATGGAAACCTCCTAGAGGGAAGTCTGATGCAGGAACACACAGGCTGTAAGTGGGAAGGCTTTGGGGATCTTGTTAAGTCCACTATTTGGGCCATTGGCAATAGGTGAAGCTGAGTATAAGTGCCTGCATTGTGTCTCGGAACTTTTGGGTTTGGTAAATGTGTCTAGACTAGTTGGGGGAAATTGGTCTAAGGGAGATTGCAAGGACGTGGTCCTTATAGTGGTTGTTTTAATATATTTTAATTTTTTTTAACTTCTTGGTGATGAATTAGAACAAGCCAAGTAAAATCAAGCCAAGTTGTGTTCAACGCCATTATATAACATATATAAAATTATATACATTACATATATAATATATGTATACATATATTACATGTATGCATTATATACATACATACCATATGTGTTATATATACAGTGTAATGTAACTATTACATAGTTATGTTATATATATATGCATATACAATATAACATAACTATATAATAATTATCTGATTGGGGTCATTGAAATATAATTGACTAGAGAGGAAGTAGGTCCATAATGACCACATGCCCTATAGACTAACATAGTCAGTAATTACCCCCCCACAAAGGGCAGCCCTGGAGATAGAGACAGCGGTTCCCTGATAATCAGAGATTGTTGTTCTCTCAGGTATTGAGGGGGACATGCAATTGCCAAAGTGAGCTTGGGATTGAAAGTATGTGGGCCCTCATCACTACAGTGTCAGGAAACTAGGCAGAGTGCCCCCTGATGGGTTAAACAAGAAAATGGAGGAAGAAGTAAGAAAGTAGGGAGGGAAGAAGAAAAGGAAGAAGTAAGGGGGAAGGCGAGGGAAAAGAGGGCTTATAAAGGAGTTGGGAGAACAATGAGGGGGGTGAAGAAAGGGAAGAAATTGAGTTCTGGTGGCTTAGGATAGTAAAACATAAAACTATATTCTTCATGGGCTAGTCTTTTAATCCCCGATGGCGGAAATCTGGCCCCTAGTCTTGCAATATTCTCTGGGTTATAATAGGTGTTTCCACTGATTGAAATTACCATGCTTTTTATGGTGTGTCTCAATCAATTATAGCATGGAGTCTGCTATTTATTATCCCCATACACCACTGGAACCAAATTCTGTTCTCAAAAGGGAAAAGGAAGGAATCTTTAGGGTAACAATTTGGAACAGACAAGCAAGAAGAAAAGAAAGCAGCTGGAGCTTCTTTGGAAATGGAGCTCATCATCCCTCTGCCTGAAACCAGCTCCTCCCCTAGACTTTCCTCTTTCTGTTACTGGCACTACCAGCCTCTTAGTCACCCAGGTGAAAAACCCCACAGCCATCCTGGACCCCTTCTTCTCCCTCACTGTTAAGCTGACTTCTCCCTATATCAATTCTCAAAATCACCTTTTATAAGAGGTTTTATATCTACTTCCTCTTCTCCCCTCATGCTACCGTGACCATAGGCTGGGCCATTGTTGTACCCAAGGTCTAGATTGTGGCCCAAGGCCACAGGTTCCTCACCCCTGCAAGTCTAGACCCTTGCAATAGCCACCTAACTAGGTTCTCTGCTTTTATTTTTGCCTCCCTTCAAACATTCTCAACATTGCTGATAATTTTGTTTTGGAGGGAAGAGACCATTTCATTGGTACATGAAAATCCTGATGAAGAACCATTCTCTACCAAGTATTCTGCAATTCAACACACTTAGTTGTCTGAAGCACTTAGAGTTTAAGTGAAGAGCCCAGAATCACACAGGCCAGCATGATGGGACACAATCTGAAATGAGATTGGAATCTAGGATTTACTGACTCTAAGGCCTACTCTCCAACCCGCTGTTCCACACTATCTTTCACTGTCAGATGAATCTTCCTAATGCCCAGGTTTGGTCACATCACTCACTGCCTTAGTTGCAAAACTTCATTGATACAACCTATACTCCTGTGCTTAGCAGTCAAACTTCTCTTATCTTCTGGCTTCAGCCTTGACCAGCTTTCTCTTTTGCTACTTCCCTACATAAAACCTAAGCTCTAGCCAATTCCCCAGATGTACCTTGTGTTCTTCCATCTCGACACCTTTGATCCTGCCATTCTCTCCATCTGACATTTCTCCTCTGCTGTCTCAGCCTCCCTTTTGAAATCATATCCATCCTATAAGACCCAGTTTAAATGCACCTCCTCAATGAAGCCTTTTCTCATCAACCTAACCAGAAGTGATCTCTCCTTCACCTAAAATCCTTTGTGAGAGATAGTATAGTCTAGTGCAGGGCTGTCCAAAACACAGGCTGTGCACCCCCATGCGGCCCACCTGTGTCCACCATAAGCACAGAAATAGTCAATTTCCATGCCCGTAGTAAACACAAGCGGGTTGCATAAAATTGCACTGCGGGCCCCATGTGGCCCGTGGGCAGCACTTTGGACAGCCCTGGTCCAGTGGTTAAAATATTAGACTTAATTAGACTAATTAGACTAAAATATTAGACTCAGGAAAAGCTGGGTTCAAATTCTACCATAGATTTGCTAGCTGTGTGGCTCTAGGAAAGTCTTTGTGCCTCAGTTTCCTCCTCTGTAAAATCATCTGTAAAAATAGATGACCTCTGAGGTCCCTTTTAGATATAAACCCATCATCCTATAGTACATTATCTGTACTTAGAGTTCTAAAGGGCAGCTAGTGGTGCAGTGGATAGAGAGCTGAGCCTGGAGTCAGGAAGACCTAAGTTCAAATTCTGCCTCAGACACTTAACTAGCTGTGTGACCCTGGGCAGCTCACTTAATCCTGTTTGCTTCAGTTTTCTCATCTGTAAAATGAGCTAGAGAAGGACAGGACAAACCATCCTAGTATATTTGCCAAGAAAACCCCAAATGGGGTCATAAAGAGTCAGGCACGTCTGAAACAACTGAATAGCTCTAAATCTACCGTCCTTTAGCACTTATCTGTACTACTTGGTCAGACTTGGTATAATGTTCACTTTGTTTTATCTCCCCAGCTTAGCTGTAATACACTCCTTAAGAGCAAGAATCATATATCGAATTGCTTCCTCTTTCTGTAACACTGATGGTGTTTTTCTCCAGCCTCAACTTTCGTTTTTATTGTCTTATTCAGTACTTGAGTCCCTAATCTCTTTGATAAGGAAGACCTATGCTCCGTGCATAACTGTTGAATGGATGAACGAGTGGATGAATCAACCTTTCCTATTCAAACAGAGCACTGCTCTTTTGGGAATGGAGGTTTTCTCTTTCCCATTGATTTTTTTCAGGACAGTCTTAAATCTAGAAGCTTTAGTCACTGGAATACCAAATGAATCTGGATTAGGAACCACAGAGACGACATCTATTTTGGGGAAAATTTTGACCTTTCAAAGGCGTGTAGAGATAATAACATTAATAATAATAAAATAGTCACAACAACAATTCATTTCTATGGCACTTCAAGATTCACACATTGCTTTCCTCACAACAACTCTGTGAGGTAGAGAGTGGAAATATAATCATCCTCATCTTACAGGTTAGGAAACTGAGGCTCAGATAAATGACTTGCTTGTGGCCATGCAATCAGTGCTAGAATTAGCATTCAAAATCAGTTCTCCCAATCTGCTATCCAAGGAACAGTGAGAAGTGACAGATCTGTTCTTAATTGGGGAAGGGTGAACTGAAGGGAAGAAGCCAACAAAGAAAAGGCAATATTTCTAAAGAAGAATCAATGGATATCCATGACCTAAAGACACCTATAGGGCATCTAGGTGGCGCAGTAGATAGGGTGTCTGGCCTGGAGTTAGGAAAAGTCATCTCCCTGCATTCAAATTTGGCCTCAGACACTTACTAGCTGTGTGACCCTTGGTAAGTCACTTAACCTTGTGTAATGTTAATGGAATAGAAGATCTTCTCTGCCAGTAATAGGCCTCACATGGAGCCCATTAAGGGAAGCTTTATTAGGGGAGGATTGTTTGTAGGAAGACTCATACCTTTTGCTAATTTCTAATTAGGCACTGGGTCGCAAGGGTTGTGATGCCCTCTGGCTATGAGAAGTCTATATATACTCTGAGGTTAGCATTTTGCTTTGGGGCTCACTCATTGGAAGAGTGTTCCTGAGATCTGGCCAGATGAGACTCTGGGTAGACATTAAGGAGCCGCCCCCCCCCCCCCACCCCATGCCCAGCTTTGAAAAAACCTAGATGTTGGTGCTTCTCTCTCTGGTAACTATATATGTACTGCTGTGGTCAGACAGTTAGAAGCCTTGTCTGTTGGTCTGTGCTATTTTCTCTGTTTCTAATTTCTCTGCTTGTATCTGCCTTCAGGGTGCTGACCTTTTCCCCTGAACTAAGTGAATTATATATGTGTGTGTGTGTGTGTGTGTGTGTGTGTATACACACACACATATATATACACACACACATATATATATGTAATATATGTGTATATATATGTACATATATATTTAAAGTAAGATTGTTGACCCCTTTAAAGTTGCTTTCCTTTAGAAAAGTAGATCAAACAACTTGTGTTAGCAGCCCTCTGGTAGGTTGGTGTTATTGGTCTTATACCTCTACAGCAGCTACAAGTAGCATTGCCATTATACCTCCTTGCCTCAGTTTCTTCATTTGTAAAATGAACTAGAGAAGGAAATGCCAAACCATTCCAGTATCTTTGCCAAAAATACCCCAAATAGGATCACAAGAGTAAGACATAACTAAAAACTGACTGAACGACAAAGACACCAATTTTTATACTGACACATGACATGATTTAGTGATTATCTATGGAGATAGTCCTAGCAGTTAGCATTTAGAGGGTCACAATCGTGCCCTCTCCTAAGATTTGTGCCATGAGATTCACTGCTGGATTTAATAACAGAGGGGGATCACTGTCTCTAGTAGTTGTTGTTATAATTATTCAGTTATTTCTGATACTTCATGACCCTGTGGACCCTACTGTCCATGTGGTTCTCTTGGCAAAGTGGTTTGCTATTTTCTTCTCCAGTAGATAAAGGCAAACAGAAGTTAAGTGACTTGCCCAGGGTCACACAGCTAGTAAGTGTCTGAGGCTGCATTTCAAGTCAGGTCTTCCTGACTCTAGGTCTAGAGTTTTATCCACTGTGCCACCAAACCACAAATAAAAAGCATGTATCTTCTCCCATTGCCATGTGATAAGAGGTCAGCTTATGGATAGTGTAGACGTGAGAGTCAGAAGAACTGAGCTGAAGTCTCAATTCTGATACTTACTGGTTGTATGGCTTTAAGTAAGTTACTTAATCTTCATGTGTAAAAGAGGATCATGGGCTCTAGAGCTGGAAAGGACCTTAGAGATAGTTTAGTCCCAAACTCTCATCTTACAAATGAGGAAGCTAAGGCCCAAGAAGTCAGGTAACTTGGTAATATAGGTAATAAGTGGCAAACCAAGGATTGGCACTCAGGACGTCTGTCTCCAAAAACATTTCTCTTTCCACCCTACTAAGGTGCTTCTTAGAGGCTGATGTTTAAATATATTTGTACCTCAGTAATATAACGACAACAACAAAGCCCAAAACAATCATTATGATAATAGTAATAATAGCTAGCAGTTACATAACATGTCCCTAAATTCTTAGTTTGGTTTTATAACTTAATCTCTAATAGGTTAAAAGTGAACTAAGACTTTTGGGTCAGCCTGTATAGCTCTTTAAAGGTTGAGAAACACTTTACATATTTGATCATCACACAGCCCTGTGAAGTAGGAGATATTATCACCATTTTACAGATGAGGAAACACATAGAGGAATTACATAGAGGTTAAGTAATTTGCTCAGGGTCACACAGAGAATAAGAATCTGAGTTAGGATTTCAACCTATTCTTCCTGGCTACAAGTCATGCTTTTGTTCTACTCTGTCACCTGGCAGTTTCTTAGTAACACTGGAATATCAGATGCCATTCTACACTTTGAAGTTTGGCTTTTTTAGTGTGACCGTATGATATATTTATAGGATGACACAGCTAGGGAGCATGGTACAATGGAGAGAGCATTGGTTCTGGTCTAGTGCCTTTGACACTATCTACATGACCTTGGGGAGGTCGCTTAATAGTCTTTGACCTCTGTTTCCTTATAAACAGAATGCAGGAGTTGCAGTTCCTGTCTACCTCTAGATATATGACTCTATGAGCTGTTACTAACACCAACTACAGCTTCCATTATAATGTTATAAATCATTACATTTCTATCTACATTTGCAAGTTTAGAGTCAGTATTCAAACAATATACATTTCACTGAAACACTTTGGAGGGACATATTTTGGACAAAGTAGCAGATAATGGATTTGTCAGTCAGTCGTTGGTGTTGGTCTTTGACACTGCCAAAGTAGTAGGTCAGCTGAAATAATCTGAGAACCACTGATTTGTTTCACCTCTAAAGTATCCAGCTTTCACTAAATCCATGGTTGTTGTCGTTTAGTAATTTTTAGGTCATGTCTGACTCTTCATAACTCCATTTGGATTTTCAGGGCAAAGATTCTGAGGTGGTTTGCCATTTTCTTCTCCAGCTCATTTTACAAGTAAGGCAAACATGGTTAAGTGACTTGCCCTGGGTCACACAGCTAATAAGCATCTGAGGCTGAATTTGAACTCAGGAAGATGAATCTTCCTGAATCCAGGCCCAACTCTCTATCCCCATGGATGTAGTAATATTTATAGAATTATGGAATCTCAGATATGCAAGGGACATTCTAGTCTAGCACTTCTCAGTATGATCCATTGACTTCTAGAGGTCCTTGATACCCTTTCAGGGGGTTCATAAATTCAGAAGTATTTTCAAATAACACTAAGACTTTATCTGCCTATTAAACAAAATTTGCCCATCCTCCCTTTTCCAGCTACATATCTATGTGAGGCCAGATTTTCTTTACATCCTTTAACCAAAACAGTATCTCAACAGATTGAATGTACAAGCAGATATGAGAATCCATCTGTCTTCTATTAAACCAGAGATTAAAGAAATTTACCAAAGAATCTAAAAGAATCTTCTCACTAAAATGTTTTGTTTTGGAAAACATAGTTTTTGAAGAATATGTATTTTATTTGTATTAACACGCAATGGGCTTATTGTTATTTAAATGGATCAATAAAAATATTTAAAAGTACATTAACTCTAATTACTAATCAGATAAACATTGATAGATACAACCAATTATAAACAAAAGCTCTTTTGAAGTTTTCAATAACTTTTTAAGAATGTGAAGTTTCCTAAGATAAAAAGTTTGAGAAACCTTGCTTTAGTCCAATCTAAAATCTCTCTAAAAAATAATCACCCAGCATTTCTTTGAACACCTCCACTGATTAACAAAATATCACTTCCTAGAGGAGCCCATTCCATTTTTCAGGGGTAACTCAGTTAGGAAATTTTTCCTTCTATTGAAATGAAGTCTGCCTCTTTGCCACTTTCATCCCTTATTCTTAGTTTTGTCTTTTGAGACCAAGCAAAACAGTCTAATCCTTCATTCATGTGACAATCCTTAAAAAAGTAAAGAGAGTTATCATATTTCACTTATGTCTTCTCTTCCCTTAGCTAAACACCCATACTTCTTTCAATTGATCCTCTGTATGACAAAGTTTTGCAGTCCTTTACCCTCTTGATCATCCTTATTTGGACACATTTTTGCATGCCAAAAGTCCTTCCTGAAAAAGGATACTCAGTACTTAGTATAATGCTTTCACTCCAACTGAGTGAAATTTATGGTGAGAATATGATTTCTTTTTATGTTCCCTGTTTTTCCCTCTAGGTCAAAATCTCTTTCCTCCTTCCTTCTCCTCCTTCCCCTCACCTTTACTGGAAACCCAGTTGACAATCATCAGAGGCCTGAGTGCCCAAGAAAAGATCATCCCCATATACAGTCCACTATTCCACTCATAATGAGTTGCTACAGTTAGTGTCACAGTGGATAAAGCATTGGACCTGGAGTCGGGAAGACCTGAGTTCAAATCTAGCTTCCAACCGTTACTAGCTATGTAATTCTGGGCAAGTAACTTAACCTCTCTCTGCCTCAGTTTCCTCATGGGTAAAATGGTGATAATAATACCACCTACCTGTGAGAGTTACTGTGAGGATCCACTTGCTTAAAAATGCTATACAAATGGCTAGCTACTATTATGTTTTTGTGGTTACCCCACCGAATACTGTCATATTTCACTCTTAACTAGTCTGTTAGAGCATTTTCCCCTCAGAAGCATCAAACACTTCGCTCTTTTTATAGAGAGAGCTTTCTATTTTCTTAGAATAACAGAGTATACTTAAGCAGTACTTTACCGACTATTTCAGGGTATGATTTCTAGGTGCAAAGCTGCTTGGAAAGCTGGCTTACATGCCAACTAAGCTGTGATTGTACTGCAAGGTCAGAAGGCTCGAGATAAGTGATGGAGATAGCCATCATTTTCCGAAGTAGAAGCCCAGTATAATAACTAACATAGCTTTCTCATATTTTCATACCCCCTTATCACAATGCCCATCTTACAAGCTTTATATTCACCACACTGAGGCTCTATTTTGAGACTTTTAGTCCTGTCCACCTTGTTTTGATGAGACTTTTTTGTTTAAAGATATTATGGGAGATTTAAAGTGAGCAGGCATGTGTATTAGACAGGAGACTCTCTCTAAATTCCATTCATCCTTCAAGGCCTAGCTCAAATATCTCTTCCTCCATGAAGTCTAACTTACCATTTTAGAATATAGTGATTTCTCACTCTTCTACCTGCATAGTATATTGTTTATGGTTCTCATGTGATCCCTATCCTATAGTGCTTTTTGATAGCTCTTTGAATTGTGTCCCATATTGGTAGTGTTTATAGAGATGGACAATGGAGGCATCCTTGAACTCCTGGGGGATAATCTCTTCTTTTATATAACCTGGAAAATTTCAGTCAGTTCTTGTATGAGCAACGGACCCTCCATCTTGTAAATCTAAGCTGGAATAGAATCAGTACCAGGTACTTTGCCACAGGAGAGGAGCCTAATGGCATTCAAAACTGCTTCTTCAGCTGGAAATTTGGCTAGACCAGAGCTAGCTCAGTATTGGGAGACTCCAAAAGAAAGCATAGGAGAGTGGAGATATTAGACTGACTACCAAACTGAAGGTCTATAGAGCTGTTGTGTCGACCTCATCGTTGTATGCCTGCGAAACCTGGACAGTATGCCAGCACCATGTCAGGAAACTGAATCACTTTCATTTGAATTGTCTTAGGAAGATTCTGAAGATCACTTGGCAGAATAAGGTACTGGACACTGAGGTCCTTTCTCCAGCTGAACTGCCAATCATTCAAACTCTACTGCAGAGTGTGCAACTCTGATGGGCTGGCCACTTTGTTCTAATGCCAAACATACACTTGCCTAAAAGACTATTTTATGGAGAACTCATGCAAGGCAAGAGTTCACATGGTAATCAGAAGAAGAGACACAAGGACATTTTTAAGATCTCTCTGAAGAACTTTGGAATTGATTGTGTGATGTGGGAGATAGTGGTACAAGACAGCCCAGCATGGCATGCAGAATTGAAGGAGCTCAAAAGAAATGCGAGATGTGCCAATTTAGAGACTCCACCCCAAATGTCCACATGGTCCATTTGTGCCTCATCTGTAGTAGGGCATCTTGAGCTCATATTGGTCTTATCAGCCACAGTCAGACATACTATAACTTGACTTTAACAAAGAGTGATGTTATTTGGGTCCTCTTCGAGAACAAAGGACAATAACCAACCAATATTGGTAGTGTATTATAGTAGATAGACAGATGTCCTCAAAGTCAGGAAGATCTGGGTTACAGTCCTGCTTTTGACATTAATTGGTTGTCTAACATTAAATGAATCACTTCTCAGTGCCTGGGCAGGATCTCTAAGACCATATATTTAA
Source organism: Trichosurus vulpecula (assembly GCF_011100635.1). Classification (NCBI taxonomy): domain Eukaryota; kingdom Metazoa; phylum Chordata; class Mammalia; order Diprotodontia; family Phalangeridae; genus Trichosurus; species Trichosurus vulpecula. The sequence goes on along the minus strand of NC_050581.1, from coordinate 50,793,726 downwards.
GAGAAGGCACTGAATTACATTGGTAGAAAGGCAGTTCTCTACACTAGTGGTTCCCAATTTTTTTTTAGAAATCCCTTTCAGCAAAAAAGAATGTTCTATAAACTCCCAAGGTAATTGAATACAATACTCATAGTATTATTTACAACTATTTACTGCTTAAGGCACCATTAAAGACTTTTTATTATGAACCCCTTGGACCATGATTATGAACCCCACACCTATCAGGTTGGTTGATATGACAGAAAAGGACAATGATAAATGTTGGAGAAGATGTGGGAAGATTATAACACTAATGCATTGTTGGTGGAGTGTTGAACTGATCCAACCATTCTGGAGAGCAATTTGGAACTATGCCCAAAGGGCAATCAAACTCTGCACACCCTTTGATCGAGCAACATCACCACTAGGTCTGTATCCCAAAGATATCATAAAAAAAGGAAGAGAAATGAGAGAGATGCAAGAAAACCATGAAAAACAAGTCAACAAATTGCTAAAGGAGACCCAAAAAATACTGAAGAAAATAACACCTTAAAGAATAGACTAACCCAAATGTAGAAAGAGCTCCAAAAAGGGAAAAAGACCTACAGGCACAAATGTGGCAGCCCTATTTGTGGTGGCAAAATATTGGAAATTGTAGGGATGCCCATCAATTGGGGAATGGCTGAACAAGCTGTGGTATATAAATGTAATGGAATAACATTGTGCAATAAGAAATGATGAACAGAGCAATTTCAGAAAAACTTGGAAAGACTTGTACAAACTGATGCAAAGTGAAATGAGCAAAACCAGGAAAATATTATACACAGTAACCAAAATATTGTGTGATGATCAATTGTGAATGACTCAGCTCTTCTCAGAAATACAGTGATGCAAGGCAAGTACAAAGGACTCACAAAGGAAAATGCTATCCATATCCAGATAGAAAAAACTGATGAACTCAATGCAGACTGAAGCATATTTTTCACTTACTTTATTCTTTTTCAAGTTTTTTTCCTTTTGATCTGTTTCTTCTTCCACAACTATGACAAATATGCAAATATGTTTTACATGATAGCACATGTATAAACTATATCAAACTGCCATTTTTCAAAAGAGGGGAGGGAGGGAGAAAAATTTGGATCTCAAAATCTTGTAAAAATGAATGCTAAAATTTTTCTTCATATGTAATTGGGAAAAAATAAAATACTATTTAAAGCAAAAAAAGAAGAATAACCAGTAAGTGTATTTCTGAAAAAGTTTCATCTGGATTGGAGCTCAATAAAATAATTTTCTACTTGCATGAAAAAGCAATTCATGGAGAGGTTTTCCCTTCTCAAATCATAGAGAACAGTAAAAGGTGATGGATAGGTTTGAAGAAGCCTCTGACAGGTTTGTTCTCTCAGGCTGCGGATGGTGCTAGAGAGCAAAGAATCCATTCCCCACCCAGCTCTTCACACAGAATGGGAGCTGTTTTCTCCAATCAGTTCTCAGCCTCAAAACTCTCCTTCAATCAGCTCCCATCAACTGCAGAGCCTGTCTATAGTCAGATGATTTCAGCTTTTCTCAGTTCCTGTCAGTTTTCATTTCTATTGTCTTCTTAGCTTTGTTGGGTTCTTTATTCTGACTTCTGAAGTTTTGGTCTTATATAAGCAGCTTCTTTTGTAATGTCTCATTTGGCTTTTACTACCTCAAATGAAGGCGTTCTTATGAGAGATTTCTTACCTCTTGTTTTGGATGTAAACAGCTCAAATCCATATTTCTACCTGGTGTGATCCATATATTTAATAAACTATTAAAATGAGATAATAAACTGATACAATAAAATGATAAATTTTTAAAATGAGATAAAATAATATTTTAAAGCACTTTGCAAACCTTAAAACATGGTATAATTACTATTATTTTTAACTATTAGTACATACAGTAGACCCTTAGTCCCTAAACAGTTTTTTGATTAAGAATTTCCAAGCAATAAACTTCTAAGTCTTATAAAGAGCATTGCATAAATTGGAAAAAAATTCATTACAACTACGATTATTTAGTATTTTGCCTCTGAGGGTTAAACTTTCACTCAGTCCTTTCAGAACTTTATATATTTCTCCTCAAGCAATGTCATTTGAGGAATGGATTTTCTCTCAGAACTGTTTGTTTCTCTTTAAGCTGCTTTCGTTTCACACACAATGTTCTTTTTTTGTGCCTTTCTCAGTAAATAAAACATTCATATAATAAAGGGAGAGTATCTTAGGTAAAGGTTTTTTCTTTTTATTTAGGGAGCAGTTGGGAACACTAACAATTGAGGAGGCCAAGAAGGGCTTCACTTAGGAGATAGCTCTTTAGCTGAGCCTTGAAGGAAGCTCAGGGTTTTGAGGGGCCGGAGTGAGGGGGGAGTGTGCAATTCAGGCATGAGAGACAGCCTGAGAGTACATTGAAGGGGAATGTGATTGTGGAGAAGCAACTCTATGTGCTCCTTTTCCAAATTACCTAAGATAATACACAGTAAGTAACAAATCTGTTAGGTAAACATCAATTCTTTGAGCCTTGTGAACTGTATGCCTACAAGGAGAGTTAGTGACAACATATTTCATGACCTCAGATAATAAATTACCATGTTATCTAGGAGAAGGCAATGAATTAGAAAAATTAGAAAGCATAACTAGGCCTTTAATTTTACAAAAGAATCATTGAAAAAAACAGTTACACATGGAAGAAACAGAGGCTAACTAGCTCATTCTGGGAATTGAACATCTATCCTTGGCTTCCCTAACCTGAGGCTCTAACCCCCTAAACTTGTCAAGGAGGAATTATTCATTTGGAGTATTTGTAGCAACAGAATTACTCTCAGAGATCATTCTAAGATCAGGCTACTGAACCCAGTCTAATAAAGTCCTGTTAAGTATGTCATGAGCACCAAGCTACAAGGATTTCCTAGCTTCCCTTAGCAAAGGAGCTTAGAGGTTTATGAGTCATTTTGTACCTATCCTGCCACATTAGCCAAGCACACAAACATAAACAATTTAGTCACAGTCAAGTCATTTCACAGCTCAGGACCTCCATTTCCCTTGATGGCTTGTTCTGAGAAGCCCTCCCTGACGAGGTCAGAAATGAAATTATTCCCATCTAGAGAACTCATCCAGTCCTTACAACTTCTATCATTTTTGGTTTTGATGGGGGGAGGGGAGTAGGGGGAGAGAGGAGTTATTTACATAACAAATTGTATTTATTGTTGGTTAACTTTTAATGGATATCTTGTCTCCCAACCATACGGGAAGCTCTGAGAGAGCTCTGTAACTGTCTTATGCATCTTTGTATTTTCTTTCCCTGCCCCTTCTCTCCAAATAAGACCAGTGCTTTGCCTTGGTTATGATGCTAAGTAAATATTGATTGTTTGAAAGAGAAAAAAGACACAGGGCTCTACTACCAGAGGGTAGTGTGTGTGTGGGGAGTTAATGTAGGGCTTTATAAATGCTACACTGGGGAAGCACATTTAAAGACCCTATCTGCGAGGAAGATGATCTATTGTTTAAACTCCCTACAGCCTTCCTTCCCAGAAAGTCAAAAGCGTCTATGGAGGGCCTAAGTCGAATTGACTCATTAACTTCAGACAATAGAAAATGACAGATTCAGCCTTTAATCAAAGAGGTTTGAGCAGCCACTGATTGGAAGACAGGCTCACTTTCTTCAGGGCTGGCTGATTGACTTTTGAGCTTTCTTACCTGCATCCTAATTAAAAAGCTAACTTGGCTGTCAAATATTTTGACTTTATCAGCCTCCATCAAGTCAGAGAAACTTCTCACAGCACATTTCCTTTGTCCTTTGAATTTTTGTATAAAAACATCAGTAAAACCCAATTATCTGGAACCTAGTTTGGTTTCCTTCTGTCTAGAACAGTCTCAAACCTAAAAGTGGGGAGAAGGTATGGGGCGGGGGAGAGGAAGAAAAGTCTTTAAGAGTGAATTTATAGTCTCTAGGTCCTTAGTCACTGCAAAAACACTGAGGAGAACAGAACACCTAAAGAACAGACAAGATGCTCTGTGATGGACTGGTTCATCAAGCAGTAGGAAAGGAATGCTCCGATTGGCTGCGGATGTCCACAGAGCCATTTGGCGCATGAGTTGAGAAGCCTAGAGAGGCAACAAGGCAGAAGAAGGTTAAAAAAAAAATAAAACAAGTGTGGGAAGAAGAAAATGGTAGAGAATAGAGATGGGTAGTAGGCGGTGTGGGGAGCCCTCGGCAGCGGTGGCCGCCATCTTGGCGCCCGAGAAACAATAGAGCCAGGCCCTCATGTGCCAGAGCCGGGACCGCATGGGCCTGAGCTGCATAACTTCTTGACTGCAATCAGTAGCATTGGACGCACAGAACTGGGGATCCGTCTGCCTTTGAGCTGCCTTCACACTGCCGCATTGTTCTGTCTAATGTGTTACAAGGATGAGCCCAGCACTCTGAGCTATGGAAGTGGAGCACTATGCCAAGGGAGTTTTGCTGGCACCTTTTGTTCACCAGGTGGGAGGTCATTCCTGTGTCCTCTGGTTTAATGAATTAACCATCTGTAAGCTCCTCGTCCAGAGGGAACACCAATTCTATGAAACCCTCCCGACAGAGATGCGTAGATTTACTCCCCAGTATAAAGGTGTTGTATCAGTAAGCTTTGAAGAGAATAAGGATGGAAACTTATGTTTAATAGCATATCCATTAAAAGGGGACCATGGTAATTTAGACAGTATTATAGATAACTCAGACTGCGAACCCCAAAATAAGCTCTTAAGGTGGGTTAACAAAAAGACTCATTTACTAGAAACAGAGATCACCAAGGAGTCGGTCCCACGGCACAGAAAAGAGGAAAAAATTAAAAGTCATAAGTTAGAAGAAGAATTTGAGTGGTTAAAAAGCTCAGAAGTCTTATACTATAGTTTAGAGAAAAAGGGGAATGTGAGCTCACAGATGAAACACCATAACCCTTGGAGTATGAAATGTCACCAGCACCAGCTACAGAGCATGAAAGAAAATGCCTAACATCGGGGAATCAACACAAATTTATCTTACTGGAAAATTTAACCTCTCGCTACCAAGTACCCTGTGTCCTGGACCCGAAGATGAGAACCCGGCAACACTGAAATGATGCATCAGAGGAGAAGAAAGCTAACCAGATCTGGAAATGCCAGCAGAGCATGTCTACAGTCATCGAGGTCTGCGAATGTGGGATGCAGGTCTACCAGACAGCGAGTGGCCAGCTCATGTTCATGAACAAATACCACGGGAGAAAGCTCTCTGTCCAGGGGTTCAAGGAAGCCCTCTACCAGTGTTTTCATAATGGCAGGTACCTACGCTGCGAACTCTTTGAGCCTGTCATAAAGAAACCGACGGTGCTGAAATCAGTATTAGAAATCCAGGAATCCTACCGATTCTACTCCAGCTCACTGATTATCATCTGTGATGGCAAGGAGCTGCCAGAGGTGACTGTGGACTCGGACACTGAGATCCTGGAGGATCTGTCTGAGGAATCATCAGATGAATCGGCAGGAGCCTATGCCTACAAACCAGTCATCAGCACGATGGATATCCACATGATAGACTTTGCCCATACTACCTGCAGGCACTATGGAGAGAACAGCATTGTGCATGAAGGCCAGGACACAGGCTACATTTTTGGACTTCAAAGCTTAAAAGATATTATTACAGAAATAAGTGATGAGAGTGGGGAATAAACCATTTGAACGCATACCTGTTTGCAGAGAGCACTGTTGCCACTCTTTGTATTCCAGAATATTGGCTGCTCTGGGTTGGGGAGGAGCCCCAGGGAGTATAGGGGAGGGACCACTGGAGCTCACAAACATTGGAGTCTTTATTTATTTTACCCATTTCTTAAACATCCCATATTTGATGACGCAGATACCTCTTTCCTTCACCGTGTGTATATGTTCCAATAAAACATTTTTGTTCATTGTAAAAGAAAAACCAAACAAAAAAAGAGAAATGGGTAGTAGCAGAAGCTCTGGTAGAGGGTAGACTGAATCATTCAATCAGCAAACATTTATTAAGCACTTACTGTGAGCCAGGTACTATGGCAGTACACTGGGGATATAAATAAAATGCAAAAACACCCCCCATTTTTGCCTTCAAGTAGTTTGCATTCTAATGGGGAATACACACACACATATACATACATACACACACACACACATATATATACATACATATATACATATATGTGTATATATACATATATATGTATATATATATAAAACACATGGGTAAAGATAGGTGTGTGTGTGTATATATATGTATATACATATATATATATATATTACATAGGTACAGATAGAGTACATACAAGGTAAAGTCCAAGGGGAGGGCACTACTAGGTGGGCCTGAACCCCAGGAAAGCTCTGGTTGAGCTTAGATTTCAAGGGAAGCCCAGGATTCTAAGAGGCAGAGATGAGAGAGAAAAATGTTTTAGGCATGAGACAGAACCAATGCAAAAGCACAAAGAGGGAGGCAGAGTATCATGTATGCAGGTCAGGGTAGCTGGGCCATAGAATACAAAGACAAGAATAAAGTGTAAAAAAACCTAGAGATGTAGAAAGATAACAGGTTTTTAAAAGCTCTGAATGTAAAACAGATGAGCTTTACATTTTATCCTAGAGGTAACAGGGAGCCCTAGAATTTATTGAGCATGGTGCTGACATCAGATCTGTGCTTTAAGAAATTATCTTGGATCTCATAAAGTTTTTTGTTGTGTAACTTGCTACTATGTTTATCACATAATGTTATATACTGCTAGTATCTGATTCCTATTTCCCTAATAGACTGCATGCTCCATAAAGGCAGGGGTCATGTTTTATCTAAATTTCGCATCTCCCCCAGCATAGTGATCTGCACATGGTGGGCACTTATTGTTTGTTGAAAGAAGCAATGAATAAATGAATGTATTTTTAAGTATTATATAAATATGAGCTAACTAGCATGACTGAGAAATGAAAGGTTCTGATTTATGGAATTTCTTGGGTATTTGAGGACTGGTGTTTTTTCATCCAACCTTTATTATTGTTTAGTCTGAAAAAGGGAAATGCAAAAAGAACATGGTAACTATCTTTGAGTCTTTCAAGGCCTGTCATGTGCATTTGGGATTTGAGTCTTCTGCTTGGCCTCCAAAGGCAAAAACTAGGAGTAACGGGTGGGAATTACAAATAGGCAAATTTTGGCTTGAAGTCAAGAAAAGCTTTCTAATAGTTAGAACTATCCTAAGAGAAATGTGAACTGGGCTATCCCAGGAAAGAGGGGTTTCCTTCTTAACAAGTCTCTTCTTCTTTTGTTTTGTTGGCAGTGTTGCCATCTGAAGTATTCTTCCTTTTGTCCATTCTATTAAGGGTTCTTTTTTGAAAAATTAACAAAACTATTGATAATATGGTAGGCAATGGCACATCACATCTACACTCAATGACAGACAAGGACAGACTAATGATTTAGTGGCATTTAGTTACATTGGCTAGCTCCCACGTGTCACATTAATTGAATTTTTGCTTGCATTAAATGCTAGCTGGTATCATTTTAGAATTCATACTAAAGGAATTCTGCAATATTCAAACACATACTCATTACAGTCTGACTGTTGGTTCCTTCTCACTCGAGGACTTCAAGCAAAAGCTGAATCAGTACCTCTCTGGGATGTTTTTGAAGGTGTTTTCTTGTTCTTGGCTGAATCATTGACGTTCTGAAGTTCCTCAGAGGAGGAGCCACTAAGGAGCCCTAGCTCTCAGAAGCTATTTCCCTTACTTCCTTAAGTGGTTTCCTTCTTATCAGAGGATGGATGACCACTTATCACACATTTTGTAATTGGGATTCTTCTTTTTGAATGTTTTGGGCCAGATGGCCACTGAAGTCACTTCCAACTTTAAAATTTGGTGCTTATATGATGTTGAAAGTTTTTCTACCATGAAAGTGCTTCCATTCTTAATTTAGTAAGTATATATGGTGAATGTAATTCCATCTATTAAAAAAGTTTGATTAACAATATTTTAAGGTCTGTATATCAATATTTGTGACATCCATTCTTATTTTTCCAGTCTATGGATAGAGATATAGAAAGTGTAGGAGGTTGGGCTTAATTGGCATCTACCCTAGGGAAATTCCCATAATGCCACCCTTCTACCTCTCCGTGCATCCATCCATCCATCCTAATCACTCTTGTGAGCTTGTTTCGTTGACATTTTCCAATCCAAACAGCGGACTGTAGTTTTAAAAATCCTGCTAATTCAGGATTATGCTTATTTGGATGAGCATTTTCCTAGCTATGGTAATTCTCTCACCTCTTTTGCCCTTTGTAAATTTTGCCTTAACTGACAGATGTGAAATTAAATGAAAATGCCAAAGTTGTTTTTGTTTGGCCTTAGTAATGCAATCACTTGCAAAAATGAACTTTTTCATTATGTAACTGAAAGAAAACATGTAAGAATTAATAGTTGGTAGGAGGGAGCCTACAGATAATCCATATGCTAAACACTGCAAAAGAAGAGCTGCTACATGATGTTATTAATATCACACAGTAAATCAATTCCTGCTGTGTGGCTGCTTTTGCTTTTACTAAAATAAGGGAGTTTGTCTTTGGTCTGGGAACTTGGGAAAGAGGATGGTGATCAGAGAGGCTTTCTTAAGTCTAAATTCCCTCGATTCAATAACCTGACTAGTTCAAGGCAGTTCTATACCCTAAAGTTATAGGGCCATTGGAGCAGAAAAAGACGATCTACAATTTTCTTAGGGCCAGAAGTAAGGCAGAGAAGGGGCCCTAAGGAAGAGAAAAATGAGCTGTGTATGTGTGTCCTATGCTGCACCAATATGTAAAGATCAACCATATATCTGTCACAGTTAAAAAACTTGGGAATTTTGGAACAGTTATTGGCAAATTCATTAGTCAGTAGGACCATCTTGCCACAAGCCGAAAGGCATTTCTATTGAGTTATGAGAGCAGGAAGGTAACATCTGCTGCCAATAGCCTTAATAAGAGCATCAGTCTCTCTCTCACTTAAAAGTTCACTATGAGCAGAGATAGCCCATGACTCGAGGCTGGTGTTTCCAAAACTGACATCATACTGTGATTATAGAACTGAGTTCGTTGATAGGAGGGAAAGCAAGAGAATCAGATGAGAGTATCTTAGAACGGTATGGATCTGAGGAGTCTTGTTAAACGAGATGGCTTCCCTGTTGTATATTGTATTTTCTGTTGTGTGTGTCCCTTGTGCACTAGGCTGTACGATAAGCTGCTTGAAATTTTAGGCATAGGCTACATAAATTCAATAAACATTTATTAAGTGCCTACTATATGCCAGGCACTGTGCTAATTGGTAGAAATTGAAAAAGAGGCAAAAGACAGTCTCTGACCTCAAGGAGCTTATAATCTAATGGGGGAGACAAGATGCAGACAAATATATACCAAGCAAACTATATACAGGATAAATAGGAAATGATTAACAGAAGGAAGGCATTGCAATTGTGAGTGGTTGGAGAAGGCTTTGTGTAGGAGGCAAAATTTTAGTTGGGACCTACAGGAAGCCACTGGAATCAATGGTAGGAGAAGGCAGAACATTTTAGGTATCAGAGGGCTGGGCAGTCATGGCTCTGGACCACAAGATCACAGCTTTATCCTTTCTAATATATTCTAAACCTTTCCCTTCTTTCTTAGCTGTGCTTGGGTCAGAGGTCATGGGAACTTTGTAGTCATTGATTATAGCTTCCTGAAAGATTGTCCCTTCTCAAAATCTTCATGCATGGAAAGTTTATCTTTGGCTTGCTTTCTCTTTTCTGCACTTTCTTTACTCCTGCCTCATTCCATTTCCTCACTCTTTCATGTCTTCTCCAGTTCCCCCTCACCCTGTATTTTCTCATAGAGAGAAATGGTCAAATAACTGTATCTTGAATGCTAGCTATTACATATATAACAGCCGAACTAGGTGCTAATTCACACTAAGGCATTTGTGACTCAGTAGTGGAAAAAACACTTGAAATCAAACCTACCCCCTCCTCCACCCTTTTCAATTTTTAGCTATTTGACCTTGAATAGGTCACTTAACTTCTCTGATTTTCAGTTTCATTTGTTAAGTTCACATATTATCTGACCTGTCTCCCTTATGCTGCTATTTTGATGATCAAATGAAAATGTATAAGTGAAAATGTTTTGAAAACTCTAAATTTCCATGCCAGTCAAATAAGAACTAGTATTACTAATGTATTACTCTTTCTTTAGGATTTATATTTTAAAAAAGTAGAAAGTGGAGTTGGAATGCTTAACCCAAAATAAACAGTCAAAAATCTTAACTTATGTCCAGAAACTGAAGCTCGGGTTTTGCTCAAATTGGGTTCAGTGTTGGGGAGGGGTGTCTTTCTCTAATCATACTCTTTGATTCATTCCCTCAGCATTTCCTTTAGGAAATGCCAGAATTTGGTTTGTTAAGGCTCCGCTCAGTTTCCCCTGAAAGCATTAGAGTTGGCTTATCTTTACACATCCTAGGGGACACAACCTAGGAAAAAGAATCTTCAGGTTCCATACAGGTACTTACACTAACAGTTCATTGAATGTAGGATGTGCTTTATGTTGTTTCCTCCATTAGACCGTGAACTCCTTGAGACACTGTTTATTTTTTACTTTTCTTTGCATCCTTAGTGCCATACACATAATTGGCACTTAACAAAGGCTTGATGACAGACAGATTGAATGACCTGGCAAAAAAAGAAAATGTCTCACAAAAATAATTAAGATGACTTGCTTTCTCTATACAATTTTTCTCCCCCCTTTGACAGGGACTCATAAAGTCCTCAAGATGTAGAGCATTCCTATGGGATTGGTCCATCCCCATCCTGGCAGGGGGAAAGCACTTAGTGCAGAGTTTTAGAGTTAGAAGTGACCTTAGAAGTTCAGTCTAAGAGACACTGAACCCAGCCCTGTAAAAAGTTCCATCTTTCCCACGGATATATACAATCTTCCAGACTTATGAAACTGTCATGGGAATTGTTCATAGATCCAAACTAGAAAGGATCTTAAAGTTCATCTAATCCAATTATTTTAACTTACAGATGAGGAAATTGAGGCCCAGAGAGAGGAAGTAATTTTCTCAGCATTATGGCACCCCAGGTGGAGAGAGGGACCACATGTGGCAAGAGGGGCTATAGTTGTGTGTGGTTGCAAGGAAGGCAGAACAGACACCTCTAGTCTCTTCTACCCCCTTACTTCTCCAAGAGAGACTTTTATTCCCACCAGGTGCCTTTTTCAGAGGTAGTTCTTGGAATCTGCAAGCTCTCAGTTCTTCTAAAGTGGCATGATCCAAGGAGAAGGGTGGTCACAACCCTCCTCACCTGTGCTCTGGTCTATGAGTGACGACAAGCGTTCTTCTCCACCTTGGAACTGTAACCAGGGACCCTGTACCCCATCTACAAAATGGAGGTAATGATAATACCTACATCCTAGGCAAACTGAATAAGCAGGGGTTACTGAATCCAGAGCTCTGCTTGAAGATGTCCAAGGCATGACAGGCAGCTTGGCTCTGAGCAATGCACTCCCTACGTACCTTTGCTTCTCTCATAGAGTCCCCCCTCCCCCAGTATATTACTTTCACAACTACCCTGCTTATCTGTGCTTCCTTCTGACTTTCCTTCTGTTCTTTTCTGTGTGTTTAGTTTCCCCCTCCCAATGTCTCTCTCTTTTTTCTGCTTTTTAAATAGTATTTTATTTTTTCCCAATTGCATCTTAAGACAATTTTTAGCATTCATATTTTACAAGATTTTGAGTTCCAGATTTTTCTCCCTCCCTCCCCTCCCCTCTTCCTAAAATGGTAGGCAATTTGATATAGGTTATATATGTACAATTATGTAAAAGATATTTCCATATTAGTCACCCTTGTGAAAGAAGAAACAGATCAAAAGGGAAAAAAAGACAAAAAATTAAGTGAAAAAAGTATGCTTTGATCTGCATTCAGAATCCATCAGTTCTTTATCTGGATGTGGATAGCATTTTCCATCATGGGTTCTTTGTCCATGTCTTGGATTATTGTGTTGCTGAGAAAAGCTAAGTCATTCATAGTTGATCATCCTGCAATTGCTGATACTGTGTCAGTATTTCCTGGTTCTGCTCCTTTCACTTTGCATCAATTCATCCAAGTTTTTCTGAAATCTACCTGCTTATCATTTCTTTTTGCACAATAATAATCTATTGCATTCATACACCACAACTTCTTCAGCTATTCCCCAATTGATGGTCATCCCCTCTATTTCCAATGTTTTGCCACTGTGAAAAGAGCTGCTAAAATATTTATATATATGCAGGTCCTTTCCCCTTTTTAATGATCTTGTTGGGATACAGACCTAGTAGTGGTATTGCTGGATCAAAGGGTATGCACAGTTTGGTTGCTCTTGACTTTCTTTTTTAATCACTATTTTAAACTAAGAATCCATATAGTATCCACATCCAAAACGTGTTTGTCTTTCTGTGCTTTGAGTCTATCACTTCTCTGTCACGAGGTAGGTAATGTATTTCATCATAAGTCCCTTATATACATGGTTGGCCATTGAACTGATCAGTCAGAGTTATTTTTCTTTACAGCATTGTCCTTGCACAAACTGTTCTTCTGGTTCTACCCACTACACTCTACATCATTTTATGCTTTCCAGAGTTATCTGAAATGATCTGTTTTACCATTTCTTTTGGCACAATAAAACTCCATTACATGCATGCAGCACAATTTGTTTGGACATTCCCTAGCTGATGAGAACCCCACTTAGATTCTAGTTCTTTTCTTCTCCTTCCTCCTTTTAATCTCCTCTTGAGCATCAAAAAGTTTGTTTTGTATGTGACTATTCACTCCTTCATATTGTCCTCCATCTTAATATCCTCTGTCTCCCACCCCAACCAATCCCTGATTGTTTTCCTGTTGATTTTTTTGAGGAGGGTAAAGCAGGGCAATTAGGTTAAGTGACTTGCCCAAGGTCACACAGCTAGTAAGTGTGTCAAGTATCTGAGGTTGGATTTGAACTCAGGTCCTCCTGACTCCAGGGCTGGTGTTCTACTTACTGCACCACCTAGCTGCCCCCAATATGTTCCTTTCCTTTCCTTTCCTTTCCTTTCCTTTCCTTTCCTTTCCTTCCTTTCCTTTCCTTTCCTTTCCTTTCCTTTCCTTTCCTTTCCTTTCCTTTCCTTCCCTTCCCTTCCCTTCCCTTCCCTTCCTTTCCCTTCCCTTCCCTTCCCTTCCCTTCCCTTCCCTTCCCTTCCCTTCCCTTCCCTTCCCTTCCCTTCCCTTCCCTTCCCTTCCCTTCCCTTCCCTTCCCTTCCCTTCCCTTCCCTTCCCTTCCCTTCCCTTCCCTTCCCTTCCCTTCCCTTCCCTTCCCTTTCCTTTCCTCTTCTTTCCTCTTCTTGAGGGGCCTGTTGATTTTGATGGTGGTATATGTTCTTTTGGTTCTTTTCATATGAGTGTGTTTCATCTGATGTCCATTTCTCCCATCCTTTCTTCAATGTTGGTAGACTCTTCTCACACATCTCAATTAAGAAAAATAGCTAAACCTGTATTTCCCACTTTCTATATGGGCATATTCTTTTTATCCTCCCTTCCGTTCCCCCTCTACACACCTTTAGAACTGAACCAATCCAACCTCAGAACCTCTGTTTTTATGATTTAACTCCTTTAATATCCTTGGATGACATTAGGTTTCTAAAGCATATGGTCTTAATGTGGGTCCATAAACTTAAAAATATTCAATAGTTGTATGTCAGTGTAACTGGTTTCCTTTGCAATTCTATGTATTTAATTTTATGTGTTTAAAACACCATTCTAAGAAGGGATCCATAGGTTTCAACAGACTGCTGAAGGGGGTCCAGGACAGAAAAGGTTCTAGGAAAAGGTTCTAAGCTGTTTTATACTGATAATTATTTTTCTCCTTCTGTTTGAATGTTAGCACTACTTCACCATACAGCTCCTTTCAGTTGCTCAAATAAATTTATCTTTCCAGGTTTCTCCTTACTTGTATTTGCATTTCAAAGTTCCTACTCACTTTTTTTAGCTAAAAATGTTTGAAAATCCTTCATTCTATTAAAGGTTAATCTCCCCCCTCCAGATTATACTTAACTTTAAAAAAAAAAGCTATTCTTAATATGAAGCCTATGTCTTTTATCTTTTGGAATATCGCATTCAAAGATCTCTTCTATAGTAGAAGCTGTTACGACTTGGGAAATCATAATGTGTTTACTTGGTACTTGAACTACTTCTTTCTAGAGGCTGGGAGTTATTTTCCTCGAGCTATGGGAGCTCAGAATTTAGGCTATGACATCCCTGGAATTTTTCCTTTTGGTGTTTCTTTCAGAAGATAGTAGATTTTTTCTATCTTCATTTTACTCTCTGATTCTAGTATACCTTGGCAGTTTTTCTTTTATGATTTCTTAAAATATAGTATCTGGGCTTATCTTTTAAATCATCTTTTTTAGTGAGTTTGGTGATTCTTAAATTATCTCTCCTTGAGATGTTTTCTAAGTCAGTTGTTTTATATATCAGATATTTAATATTTTCTTCTATTTTTTATTTTAGTTTTTTTCCATTTTTGGTGATTTCATGGAGTAAATGGTTTCTTCTGGGGATATTCTTGTTTTCAGGGAGTTTGTTTTTCTTGGGTAAGTTTCATCATTTTCTGTCCTCTTATTTATTCTCCTAATTCCTTTTGTCATAGCTTTTAATTTTTTTAAACCTCTTGCTTTACTTCTTGTAGGCGTTCATGTAATCCTTAAGGAAAAATAATTTTTCCACTTTGAGCCTTTGCTTACAATCATTTCAGAGGCTTCTCTCCTTATTTTGGGAATCTCTAGGTCTGCAACAATTTGTTATACTGGTTAATGTCTTCAATTTCCTTATTTCTTTACTTTTGTTTCTGAATTGGGTCTTTGTGTTGCTCTTTCTGCTGTAATTTTTGGGTGGGATGGTAGGCCCTGTTTGGCGTTGCTCACCTGGGTTCATTTACTAACTTCTCTCTCCCGGAGTTACTTTCTCTGTATCTTTGAGGTTCGGAGTACCATATCTTCTGGGCCCTTTTTAACATCTCAGGACAGAGCTCTGGGAACTGGGATATCCTGGTCTGAGCATTGTTATATTGCATTCATAATTATCTCTTCTGGGACTTCCAAGTTTCCCATCCTGAGGCTTTCTGACCACCCCTGGGGCTTTCTGACCCAGCTTGGCAGAAGCCCATATTACACCTTGCTGTTTCCAGTCACAAAACCTTGTATAAAATATAACTTGAGTCGTTAAACCTTTGAGACACCTCTGGTGAGAGGTTGAAGGCTTGGTTGCCTGTACTGGCACCAGCCCTTCTAGTTGCTCTCTTTTCCTGTTCCCCAGAGTCTTCTGACTGACTTTCTGTGCAGTTCTTGCGTGGAAGAGGTCACTTGCTGTAGTTTTTTTATTGGATTTCTGGATCCTTATTATTGTCTGAATTTCAGGTTTTTGCTAGACAGAGTATGTGGGAGCTATGCTGTCTGCCTCTGTTTGGTTGGGCATTTTAGCTGGAAGTCTGGTTGCTCTCTTTCTACTCCATCACCCAATCCATGCTTCTCCACAAGCAGAAGATGCTCCTAGTTGCTAGAGTCAAGAAGCTCACTCTTCTAGTGAACCCTACTTCTTCCTGATACCCATTTAGTCATTGATACTTATGGAATTACCTTAGAATTGAGCCTCATCTACCCCCAACAAAGGTAAGACACCCAGGTTGGCGATAACGCACACCTCATTTCCCAGGACCAGAATGATCCATACCACTCCCAGCACCAGTGAAAGGCAAGGTTTGAATTTGCTTGTCTACACTGTACTCTGTTCTTTATTGCTCCTGCTTGGCAGAATGGTACAGTAGAAAGAGCATTGTCTCTGGAGTCAGAGGGCCTGGGTTCAAATCATACCTCTGATGCCTATTATCTCTATGACCTTGGGCAATTCACTTACCCTCCTGTGGCCTCACTTTCCTCATCTGTACAATCAGGGAATTGGACTGGATGACCTCTGAGGTCACCTCTATTTCTAAAACTAAAATCCTATAATTGATTCCACTTGGTCCAGGAACATGGAAATGTTTTAGGAACTATTTCCTAACTAGGAGACTTAGTTCAGGAATTCATCTGCTTAACCAGGATCTTCTTTGTCACTCTGACATTGGGATTCCATTTTTTCTACTTTGTATTTCTGTAGTTTCCAGGGTAGTCAATGAATTCCTCATTATTCAACTGTTGGTTACATGCATTAGCCTCTCTGGGACCATATTCTGGGGTACCAAAAACACTGATGTATATTATTCCATGGTGGCCAAAGGGCTATGTGGTTGTGTAGACTTCTCTCCGAGGAGCCAGAATCTATACGCATCTGATAGGTTTTCCTGTTTCCATTTGCAACTCTCGTTCTCATTGACTATTTCCAGCTCTCTAGCTCTTTCTTTTTTAAAGGTCAGGTCTAAGGATATAGCTCAAGTATGAAATTCATAAGCAGTGCGGTATTAACAGGCCATGAAATTAATTATCAAGGTGTTATTATTTCAATAATTCCCAGAATTCATACCTTGTCAAGGAGCTTTCAAAGACAGAACAAAGGCCTAATTCATGCATGTTACTGAGGAGTTAACTTTGATGAGGGAATCTCACACTGACTGGGTTTAGGCCATACAAGAGATATTCAGAAGAGCCTTACCAGGATACTCCTAGGCATAACCTTTATACTAGGAATTCTTAATTTTCTGGTGTCACAGATCCCTTTTGGAGTTTGATGAAACCCACAGATCCCTTCTCAGAATAATGTTTTTAAATAATTGAAAGAAATGCTAAATTTCAGTTAGAGATTAGTGAGGATAAAGACATGTTTTTTTTTTTTGCCAGCCATGTTCATGGACTCTCTGAAATTCATCCCCAGATCTTGGGTTAGGAATAGCAACTTTATATGTTGAATACAATTTCAGGCACCATGGGAGGGGGCAGATATTTTGGGACAAGTTGTCTTTCTAACACTCCTCAAATAATACCACAGAAATAATTACTTAACTTAATCCTCATCATGAAATCCCATTAATACTTCTTCTATCAGGTATTATAGCCATTTCTTAGCTTCTATTAAGCCCAGGACTTTACTTAGTAATGTAATTTTGGGGAAAATATTGACGGAGTCTGCCCCCTGCTAGAAATATTAGCTGTGATTACAGGCGATGAGTGTAAATAGGACCCTCATTATTCATACTTTCATTCACACCTACTTGTGAAATATAATAAGTACCTCTTATTAACAAGCACTAATGACTATAATAAACTTAGGAGACCTCAATTCAAACAAGTATGATTACAGGTAAGAGTAGAAGAGCAAATAAGAGTCTCGTTTGTGCCTTCCTTCCTTGAACCAGCAAATCTTTTTGGTCTTAACTCTTTGTTGTTTAAAGTCACTGGTACCAGTTTATTTTTACTCTTTCATTCATTCATTTAACATTTTCTTTTTAATTTTTATTTTAATTCCAAGTGCTCGCCTTTTACCAACTCCCTCCCCCACTCATTGGGAAGGCAAGAAATACATTACCCATTATAAAATGTGAAGTCACTCCAGACGTTTCCATATTAACCATGTTGTGAAAAAAAGAAGCAAGAAAAATAAAGAGAAAAAATTCTGCTTCAATCTGCACTCAGAATTCATCAGTTCTCTATCTGGAGGTGGATAGCATTTTTTTATCATGAGCCCTTAGAGGTCATGTTGAAACATTGTATTGATAGAGTTGCTAAACCTTTTACAATTGATTAGCTTTACAATACTGTTATTACTGTGTACATTGTTCCACTGGTTCTGTTCACTTCATTTTGTATCAGTTCATCTAAGTCTTCCCAGGTTTTTTCCAAAACCATCTACTTCATAATTTTTTAGAGAGCAATAGCATTACATCAAATTGTATACTATATATCGTATACTATAACTTATGCAACATTCTTCAATTGCTAGGTATCCCCTCAGTTTCCAATTCTTTGCCAATTGCTTCCATTCTAGAAAGTATTATATGCAAAGCCATGTATATTTTGTGCTTAGGTCATTGTCCTTTCTGCTTTTGTAGAGAAACTTCTCAATTGGAAAAGTGTTACTGTCTCCTTCTCTTTCTTCTCCCCCAGTCTTGATTCAATTGGAGAGTTTGTTCTGAATGCTGCCATCAT
Source organism: Trichosurus vulpecula (assembly GCF_011100635.1). Lineage (NCBI taxonomy): Eukaryota > Metazoa > Chordata > Mammalia > Diprotodontia > Phalangeridae > Trichosurus > Trichosurus vulpecula. The sequence continues at coordinate 50,775,566 of NC_050581.1, read as the reverse complement.
TGGGAATAAAATCTCATATCCTGTCACTGTTCAAGTATCACACAAAGTAAAAATACACATTTATTTGGCAACTTCTTCATGGAAAGATGTACCATCTAATGGAGCATTTTCTGTGCCCTCAAATGCATGGTCTTCTTGAATGTGAAGTCCTGGACCATGAAATACAGATTTATGTTACTTCAGAGGAGAAGCACATTATCGAAAAGTTGCCTGTAAATTTTGGTACATAAATTTCTCCCCCCACCAACCAATGCCTTTCATTTAATAATTGGATATATTTTTCTCTAAAAAATATTAACATAAAACATTTGTAAATGTAGCAAAAATCTTTTAAATGTGTATGTTTAAAGAAAAAAATGGAAAATTGGTGAAATGTTGGTAACAGTATATAAAACAGGGTTGTAAATTATGGATAATGATTACATATTTATATAGTACTTTAAAGATTGCAAAGTATTTTCCCTTTAACAACTCCATATGATAGATGATACGAGCATATTTTCTTCATTTTACAAATGTAGAAACTTAGACTGAGAGGGGAAGTAACTAGTCCAGGGCCACCCAGTGAAAACACTTCCAAGGTAGAATTAGAACTCAAGTCTTCTGACTGCGAATACAGTTCTCTAGGCACTGACCACAGTCTGCCTTACTTTTAGCTCTTATATCTGTCATAATATCTGAAAAGCTATAAAATACATCCCAAGACAAAAATAGATGATTTTAGCAAGCTAACCTGAAAAAAAAATCCCTACTTCTGTCCTCTGTGAGTATTCTATGGCAGATTGATGAATAAAATTCCCTCTCGTGATTCAATTCCTGTTTCCAGGAGTAGGAATTGCCATCTTTTTAGAAATGTGCAGACTTAAGGAACGAAGCAATTGATAAGCACTTGCTATTTTTAGGCACTGTTCTAGGACCTAGTAATGAAAAGGCCAAAGGGAAATGGCACTTGCCCTCAAGGAGTTTACAAACTCACCAGAGAAGACAAAATGGGCATGCATGTGTATATCTCTTCCCCTCCTCCCAGGTTCTTTACTAAGAGTTCAATTTCCTAAATGATATCTGACTATTACTTTCAGGGTTATGGGTGACTGCTCCTACTATCGTAGCTCTTGCTTTACCAGCAAGAGCTCCCAGCAAATTACTTTACCAGCAAAGTATTCCCCATTAACGATCGACCTGTAGACTCAATTATCACTTATCAGAGGCAGTTACTAAAACAAGAATAGTCAGTAGAAAACATTTACTCCAAAAACCTGGGACACCTTCTCCTACAAATACACACAGTCTATTTGCCAGTCACCCTGACTTTTGTCTTCCCACTGGACTTTGACGACTCTGGAAGAGACGGTGAAACTGATGACTTTGTGCAGCTCTGCCTCACTTAAATCCAATTCATGAGCAAGTCAAGACGTCACTCCTTGATGTCATTGGTCCTTTTAGAAAATGAAGGACAAACAGTGACAACAATAACAGTCTGTTGGAAGGATGTAGTGGGGGGGGGTGGAGAGGTGAGAACGAGAACAAATTTAAAGTACAATGGTAGTAAGATACATGGCTCAGGAACATGTGGCTGGGGTTCTTTCTGTGCTAGATTGGCATTTCTTTCTTTTTAAAGTTAGTTTATTTTTAGTTTTCAACATTTACTTCCATTAAATTTTAAATTTTCTCCACCTTCCTCCATTCCCCCCTCCACAACATGGCATGCAACCTGATATAGGCTCTACATATACATTCTTATTAAACATATTTTCACATTAGCCATGTTGTATAGAAGAATTAGAATGAATGGGAGGAACCATGAGAAAGAAAAAACAAAACAAAAAAGGGAACAAATATAGTATGCTTTGATATGCATTCAGATTCCATATTTCTTTCGCTGGATGTGGATGGAATTTTCCATTGTGAGTCTTTTGGAGTTTAGTTGCATTGCGGAGAAGAGCTAAGTCTATCAAAGTCAGTGATTGCACAATGTGGCTGTTGCTGTGTACAATGCTCTCCTGGTTCTGCTCACTTCACTCAGCAGCAGTTCATATAAGTCTTTCCAGGTTTTTGTGATGTCTGCCTGCTCATCATTTCTTATAGCACAATAGTATTCCATTACATTCATATACTACAACTTGTTTAGCCATTCCCCGATTGATGGGCAACCCCTCAATTTCCAGTTCTTGGCCACCACAAAAAAAGCTGCTATAATATTTTTGTACATGTGGGTCCTTTTCCCATTTTTATGCTCTCTTTGGGATACAGCCCTAGAAGTGGTATTGCTGGGTCAAAGCTGGATTGGCATTTTTGGTGGATGTTTTGATTCATTTTACTCCCGAAGCCTGCTCCTTGGTCGGCAGCTATAATCTTCACCGCTTCAAGCTTCAGGCTTATCTGTAACCCTTAGCTGGGGTACTGTTGTACTCTTTCAGAAAGAGTGGAGCTCCTTTCCCTGGGTTCAGCCAATGCCTCTCCATTTCTCTGATTGTTCTTTCTCAGGACCTTGACTCTCAAGTCTGTCACCCTCAAGGAAAGTAATAGTAGAAGCAAGGTATAGTTCTCCTTCCTGGTTTAGAGACAGACAGACAGTGACAGACCTGATTCTAATTTACCATAATCACAAAGTACCTTATCCAAATTTTCATCTCTGCAAGCTAGGCCATCTGTCCAATTATGGTTAAACATGTCTGGAATTAAGAGTCCCTCTGTTTCTTAAAGCTCTAATGTTCTTTTGTTAGTTAATAAAAATGAGTGGTTGGGGAAATGATATGGAGGCATTGCCTTGCTGGCTTTTTTCATATGGAAATCTACTACCAGTTGCCTCAGATCTCCTATAGGATATAGAATGATTCAATAATATGTGAAACATCTTATCCTTATGTTTCTTTGTCTCAATTCTTTGCTCTTACAGCCTAGAAACTGTTGAAATTCAAATGAGGCACGTGATTACATAAAACTACATACAAAATAGATATAAGGTCACTTTGGGAGGAAGATACTACTAGCTGGAGAGAGGAGGAAAAAATCATCTAGAGGGAAGCATTTAAACTGAGACTTGAAGGAATTTAGTGATTCCAAGAAGCAGAGATGAAGAAGACCATGCCATGCTTAAGGGGCAGCCAACACAAAGGAAAAGAGAAACGAAAGATACAGAAACACAGCAGGCATAGTGTTTCAAAAGCACTAGGAACTGAGCAGATGAGTACAGCCCAAACTGACATAATGTGGACTTATGTTTATTGGACTACTGAGTCAAAGGGCTCTGACCTTCTATAAAGCTTGGATGCCAATTATTGGATAGTTCTCCATTTCATAAACTCTGGAAAACGATACTTTTATGGAAAAACAAACAATAGACCCATCTTCTACAGAAGCCTTAGAATGAGAATGAGAAAAGCTTGGTAAAACCATTTTTTTCCCCTTCTCTGTGTTATTAGGCTGAACTCATTTGAATGACTATAGATGTCACTTAGGAGACTCTATAGAATTCTCCACCTTGAAGCAATTGGCATAATGTCACCCACAAAATAATCTCACCTCTAATAGGGAATCCCTCTTTCATGTAGAATCTGTGGTGTCTCCTTCATGATAATAGAAAACATGTTGCAGCCATAAACATCTCTTTATTGCATGTCTTGCTTAAAAGTCATTATTATCAAAAGATAGTAAAACATTATCTCTATTTATCAAATAAGTTAATAGGCATAAAATGTTATATAATTTCTATACATTATAATTAGGATATATTATTATTATTATACTGAGAAGCAGAATGGGATAGTGGGTAGAAAGGTGGATTCAGGGTCAGAAAGAATTGGGTTCAAGTTCTTTCTGGTTCAAGTTCACATACTGATTGTGTGACCTCGAGCAGTTATTTAACCTCTCAGTATTCTAGGCAATTCTCTGAGACTAATTTCTGGAGAAGGTATTGACCTCCACTGGTCAATTAGCAGTTCCTTAAACCATAGGGCCTTTCCATCTGACTTGCAGCTGAAACCTTCCATATGTGTTATTTTCCCAATTAAAATATAAGCTCAAGTAGCAGTTCCTGAGACCAATGAAATCCTAGTTCCAGTCCCTAACCTGATCCCTTGTCTTACTGTATCTTCTAAGAAATCTTATATGAACTTAACATAGATAACAAGGCAGAATGGGGGCTGAAAGCCTTTAAGGCTGCATTTTGTTTTACAGAATTAAATGCTTTATTATAATCAACAATTAACAAACTGGGACCTTGAATTTTCAGTACCTTTTAGTCGACCATTTAACTAAGTGTAAAGATGTGTTCTGCTTTAGAAAACCATTAAAACCCCCAACAAAACCAAACTGCCTGTTTCATTATCCCATTTTTTTTAAACAGGGATACTCTTGAGATGCACATATACACACACATAGATGTATATGTATAGATATGTACACAAATATAGATCATTCTCATAAAGACTTTGTAGAGATTAGAAACCAGGCATGTGTGTTGATAGTTATTTGAGGTATTCTCAATTGCATTTGCTTTTCCAAGCAGTAATAACATCTGGAATGGTTTTCCCCCTAATCATCTGCTCTCCTCTGCTCTTTAAGATGTCTTGGGACCCAAACCCTCAAAGCCCCCAAATCTATGATCCCACTAGCATGGATGAAATCTCCTCCGTGTATGCCTGTTCTGATCCAGCTATTTTCTCAACCTTCAGTGCCATTTCCCCTTCCTCATTTAGCACATTGGTGACTAAGGCATCAGTCCAGAACATTGTAGTCTCAAGGTCATCACTGAAGATCATGGAATCACAGATCTAAAGTTGGAAGAGACCTTGGAGACCATCTAGTCAACAGCTTCATTTTACAGAGAAAGAAACTGAGGGCCAGGGAGGGTAAGTGATTTTCTCAAGGTGTTATTTTGTTATAGGAATGTTGACAAGTCTGTTCTATTTTCCTCTCTGTTGTCTTTCTATTTTCACCTTCAAATGATTTTGGGATGATCTGGTTTAATTGTGTTTCATGTTAAGCTTTCTGAAAACATACTTTTTTTTTTCCTCCACCACTTTTCTTATTAGGTGCTAACTTTTCTTATTAGGTGATAATCTTTTGCTTCTTCGTTATGAACCATATTTTCTGACATTTCAGCAGTCCTTTCCCATACCCATCTTTTCATTAAAGTCACTGAGTATTAAGGAATATACTAAGTGAGTTTGAAGGGTTTTTATTGAGGTCTTTGCAGAAATTCTCTACTTCCTCAATTGCTACAATATAATTTTATACCTAGTCTTAAATTATCTTCATGGAGGTTTTTTTGTTTACATTTGCCATAATTCTGGTTGCCTTTGGGCCCAAGATCAAACCACCTCTGCCAATTTCTTTATTTGTGTCTTGTAAGAGAAGCTGTGTGCTATCTTTTCATTAACCACAATTTCCTTATGAATGAATGAATGAATAATGCATTCATTCAGCTCTTATTTTATGCAAAGTACTATGCTGAATGCTGGAGGTTATAGGTAGAAAAAGTAAGGCTGTTCTTTTTCTCAGGGAGCTTACATTCTAATTAGGAAAATAACACATATGGAAGGTTTCAGCTGCAAGTCAGCTGGAAAGGCCCTATGGTCCTCAAGGCGAAACAACAACGCAACTGTTAAGGCTTCTTATTCAATATCATTTCCACTAATACAATCAAATCCTCTTCTGAGGTTGAACCAGTTGGCAATGCCAAAGACTTCTGCAGCAAGAGGTTTCCTTTCTGCGCCTGCAATACCTGACTAGCCCCTGGAGGAGCAGTTTCCAGATTGCATCTCCATAAGAGTTGTTTCTAGGATGAAAGCTTTAGAAATGTTGCTATTGCTAAGGCCTGGGAATTCACGGTCCTGGGCTGTTTTCATTGAGATATGAGGGGAGATGGTGGTTAAGGTAGTGGTTGTGGTTTGATTTGACTAGTCACGGTTGCTGCCTCCTGTCTCTCTCCCAAGGTACCTTGCTGTTTCAGGTAGATTGGCTCACCTTCCCTTTGTATAGCAGTTGATTGGTACTTGATGGGGATAGCTGTTCCCTTCTCCACAGGAGTTGCCACGGATGATGGCTGTGAAACAGAACTGAGGATGTGGGAGGTGGTACTACTTTCAAGGTTCTTGCGTCCATTGGCCATTGGGCGTTGGTCAACAATTGCTGGTGGTGATGAGGAAGGTAGGCTCCCTCTCCATGGTGATTTCTCCTCTTATATTTTCTGGTTTAATTTCAAGTGAGAATGTTACAATTGGTAGAGTTCAGTTCCTTTAGTAGTATGCTGATTTGTTAGTTAAAGGACAAAAATCTTACATTTAACATAACTGTTAATGTTTATAGACAGTTTAAAAACTTTTTTTTAGCACTCTTTGTTTCCTTTGTCACCACTTTAACACTGTCACCATGAAATCAGGAGAGGTCTGTGCAGAAATAATAGTTATTTTGAATTTTGCTTTGATTAATAGCTAGGACATGGCCAAAGAATTTCTCACCTGGTGGTTAGTCAACTAGTGATTAGTTGTTCCTTACAAAACAGCTATTGCCTTTTCAACCTATAAGAATGCCTTTAAGAGTTCAGGGTCACCTCCATATCAAAGTGAGCTATCGTAGTAAAATTTATTTGGTCTGGACTTGTGATTTCATCTGTATGGAGAAATTCTGGTGTGGAAACTTCTTCAGTAGATACAGATAGGCAGCTCTCTATAATTTACAATCTTATGGAAGTAGGGAGGGAGGGAAGGAGGAGAAAGGGAGAGAAAGAGAGACAGGAGGGGAGAGAGAGAAACAGACAGAGAGAAGGTCTCCTGGGAATGAGGTACAAATGAGAGCTGAGAAAGTCTGAAATGCAGTAACAGGACTAGAGCCAATATAAAACTTGCCTGAGTAAAACAAATACCTTTTAGGACCAACTTATGATTTATTCAGCTGGCACATGGAAGGTATCAGGCCTACAACTAGGACTGGGCAACTGGAGCTTTGCTCCTACATTCCAGACTCCCTCATCCTCCACCCCCAACTCATTGAGTTTGATCCTTTGCTGACCTTGAATTAGGAAGCAGGAGGAAATTTTCACCCCTCTCCTGTACCTATTCTTCTACTGCTGAGGGACCCGTTCCTCTCATACTCTATTTTCATACCCTTCCCGCCATCTCCTATAGGGGATGTCTAATGTTTTCTGTGGATCACTTCTTCATCACCCCTCCCCTTTTTTCTTTCCTTTCTCTCTCATCCTGGAGTTGGCCAGTTGTATCAGGAGGTTGTATCTCAACTTTCTTTTGAGGTCACAGACCTCTGCTTCCATCATCTTCATTTCCACCTTCTCCCAGTGTTTCCCAATGTTACTGTAGTAGACTAGAAAGGACAGTCCTCTGTACCTTTCCATCCCTACTTCTCACCTTCCTTCCTCTTATCTCATCTCAGTAGCTCCCTATGGGGCTGTATCTCTCATCCACACCCTTCCCCTCCCCTAAGGATTATGGGGAAAATGTCAATCACAAATACAATACAAGGATCTACCCATCTTCTATCACTTTTTGTCTAGTGATTATTCCAGGAGAGTCTTATCTCTCTTTTATTAAATTACTATCTATTCCTTTCAAGTTTCATTCTCCTCCTGGGGGTTGACCTGCCCAGGGAACTGCCCACTCCCACTGGAGCAAATTGTTTTCTACATTTGTCTTTTGCAATTATCTTCTTTCCCCTACCCCTACCCTGCCATCACCAATTTCTCCTTGGTTTTGTTTGATGAGTCTGCAAGATTAGAAAGGACTTTCCTTTGTATACCATCCCTGTCAACCTTCCCTGGGGCAGGGAAAAAGGAGGAGGAAAGGGTGTTTGGTGATAGGACTGTTTTCTGCACCACCACTTTCCCTAAGTTTATCCTAACCACTAGAATTCTTAGTTTCTCCTTTGGGTGTTATTCATCAGTGTGGGAGGTCAGTAGCTACATCCCTCCTTCCTGTTCTCTATCTCATCAAGACCTTCAAAAGTTCAAAACCTTCAGTAGTGGTCATTTCAAATGAAAAGAATTGCTGAACTTCTCTGAATGCTGAGCTAGGCTCAGTGACAAAATACAGGGTTTTGAAGGCAAGTCAAATTGAGAAGACATAGTCTTTGTCATGGTCTTATATGTAGAAACCTTTGGTGCATCTACTCTAGGGCTCCCTGCATCCAAATTTGTAAGGGTAGTCATCAGGGTCCATCTCTGTTACTAATTGGATCTCTCTTGGCTACCTTAGGGTTGCCTAGTTAGCATATCAGAACCCTAGGCTCATAAACTATCCTTTCACTGGTATTATGGTAAATATTTATCAATGAGCTCTCTGGAAAAAATATACCTGCAACAAACTTTTAAGTTTAATTTGTATTATTAACATTTTCTTCATTACTTTCTTAAGTTTAGACAATCACTAAAACAATACATCAAAGCCCAATTTGTAGCATTTGTTAATTTCTGAAGTTTAAACACAAGCTCTTAGAACTTGTTCCTACATATGTCTGTGGGGCTGCCTTTGCTCTGTGGGGCTAATTTGGCATTAGACTTTGGCCATGTCTAACCCCTTTGATTAAGAGTTGGGGAAAGAGGGCAGAGCCATGATGGCAGCTAGAAAGGAGGGACTTGCTTAGGCTTTCCCCCAAATCCCTTCGAACACCTGTAGAAAATGCCTCTGAACAAATTCTAGAGCTGCAGAACCCACAAAATAGCAGAAGGAAACAAGTCTCCAGCCCAGAAGAGCCTGGATGGTCGCCACGAAGGATCTATCGCATGGTGCTGGGAGTGGAGTGCAGCCCATTGGGGGCTGCACCAGGACAGACTAGACCAGGAGTCAGTCAGAAGAACAAGCTGTAGGGCCATGAATCATTGAGCTGTGGCAGTTACCAGACTTCTCAACCTACAAACGCCAAAGAGCAGGTTAGCGGGAAACTGTGGGATGGAGTTGAGACAGGTCTGGCCACCAGCCCTAGGGGTGGCGGAGGTGGTGAGGCAGTGGCAGTGGCAGCAGCAGGAAGCTCCTGAGGCTGCTTCCAGAGCTCCAGTGGCAGCTACTTTTGAGTTCCTTGGTCACATGGTGGGAGGAATCAAGCAGCAGATCAGAGTAGGAGTGCAAGGATTACTTTGTGGGCACAAAGGCAGGTTCTCTTGCTGTGCCCTGTTTGGATCTGGACAGCAGTCCTGGTTGGCAGAGCTTGGAAGAGGAGGAGTGCTGCTGTGACAGAGCCTGGGGTGATGGGTGAGTAGAAGTAGCTCCGAAAACAGCAGTGCTTGGACCCTAAAGTTTGGGACAAAGTACTCTCTACAAGCAGTCATACACTGACAAAAAGCTCCAGGGTCAAGTAGTTGGCTGGGAACATGAACAGGCAGTGAAAACGGTCTCAGACTTAGACTCAGACTCAAACACTACATTCCTTTTTTGGTGACAAAGAACATCAATACACACCCAGGAGAAGTCAACAAAGTCAAAGAGCTTACATCAAAAGCCTCCAAGAAAAACATGAATTGGTCTCAAGACATGGAAGAGCTCAAAAAGGATTTGGAAAAGCAAGTAAGAGAAGTAGAGGAAAAATTGGGAAGAGAAATGAGAATGATGCGAGAAAAACATGAAAAACAAGTCAACAACTTGCTAAAGGAGACCCAAAAAATACTGAAGAAAATAACACCTTAAAGAACAGACTAACCCAAATGTAGAAAGATCTCCAAAAAACCAATGAGGAGAAGAATGCCTTGAAAGGCAGAATTAGCAAAAATGAAAAAGGAGGTCCAAAAGGCCACTGAAGAAAATACCACCTAGGGAGCCAAGATGGCAGCTAGAAAGCAGGGACTTGCTTAAGCTCTCCCCCAGGTCCCTCCAAACACATATAAAAATGCTTATGAACAAATTCTAGAGCTGCAGAACCCACAAAATAACAGAGGGAAGCAGGGCTCCGGCCTAGGACAGCCTGGATGGTCACTGGGAAGGGTCTATCGCACAGAGCCGGGAGCAGAGCAGAGCCCAGCGTGGGCTGCCCCAGGACCAACCAGACTGGGAGCTGGGCAAGACAGGCCATAGGGCCCTGAATCATTGAGCTGTGGCAGTTACTAGACTTCTCAACCCACAAGCATCAAAGACAACAGAGAAGGTTAGTGGGAAAAGCTTCTGGGACAGAGTGAAAGAGTGCATGGTTGGCCACCACCCCAGGGGTGGCAGAGGTGGTGCAGCCCTGAGGATGATTCCAGAGCTACAGCTGTAGTGGATTCTGGCCCCAGGCCCACCTGGTGGGAACAATTAAGCAGCAGATTAGAGCAAGAGTGCAAAGCCTGCTTTGCCATGCCTGGATCCAGACCACAATCTTGGTTGGCAGTTCTTGGGGGAGAAGGAGCGCTGGTGTGGCAGAGCTTGCTGTATAGAAGTAGCTCTGAAAACAGCAGCACAGCCCCTCAAACTTGGACAAAGTACTCTCTACAAGCAGTTGCACCCCAACAAAAAGCTCAAGTAGTTGGCTGGGAATATGAACAGGCAATGAAAACAGTCTCAGATTCAGACTCAGACTTTGGAATCTTTTTTTTTTTTGGTGACAAAGAAGACCAAAACATACGGCCAGAAGAAGTCAACAAAGTCAAAGAGCCTGCATCAAAAGCCTCCAAGAAAATTATGAATTGGTCTCAAGCCATGGCAGATCTCAAAAAGGATTTGGAAAAGCAGGTAAGAGTAGTAGGGGAAAAATTGGGAAGAGAAATGAGAGTGATGCGAGAAAACTATGAAAAACAAGTCAATGACTTGCTAAAGGAGACCCAAAAAATACTGAAGAAAATAACACCTTAAAGAACAGACTAACCCAAATGTAGAAAGATCTCCAAAAAAACCAATGAGGAGAAGAATGCCTTGAAAGGCAGAATTAGCCAAATGGAAAAGGAGGTCCAAAAGACCACTGAAGAAAATACTACCTTAAAAATTAGACTGGAGCAAATGGAAGCTAGTGACTTTATGAGAAATCAAGATATTATAAAACAGAACCAAAGGAATGAAAAAATGGAAGACAATGTGAAATATCTCACTGAAAAAGCCACTGACCTGGAAAATAGATCCAGGAGAGATAATTTAAAAATTATTGGACTTCCTGAAAGCCATGGTAAAAATAGAGCTTGGATATCATCTTTCAAGACATTATCAAGGAGACCTGCCCTCATATTCTAGAACCAGAGGGTAAAATAGAAGTTGAAAGAATCCACTGATTGCCTCCTGAAAAAGATCCCAAAAAGAAAACTCCTAGGAATATTGTTGTCAAATTCCAGAGCTCCCAGATCAAGAAGAAAATACTTCAAGCAGCCAGAAATTAACAATTTGAGTATTGTGGAAACATAATCAGGACAACACAAGATCTAGCAGCTTCTACATTAAGTGATTGAAGGTCTTGGATTATGATATTCTGGGGGTCAAAGGAGCTAGGATTAAAACCAAGAATCACCTACCCAGCAAAACTGAGTATCATGCTCCAAGGCAAAATATGGATTTTCAATCAAATAGAAGACTTTCAAGCTTTCTCAGTGAAAAGACCACAGCTGGATAGAAAATTTGACTTTCAAACCTAAGAATCAAGAGAAGCATGAAAAGGTAAACAAGAAAGAGCAATCATAAGGGACTTACTAAAGTTTAACTGTTTTGTTTACATTCCTACATGGAAAGATAATAGACAGAGGGCACAAGGTGAGTTGAATATGAAGGGATGATATCTAAAAAAATAAAATCCAATTAAGGAATGAGAGAGGAATATATTGAGAGAGGGAGAAAGGGAGAGATAGAATGGGGTAAATTATCTCACAAGAAAAAGCAGTTCATTGGAAGGTAAGAGGGGACAGATGAGGGGGAATCTTGCTCTCATCAGATTTGACTTGAGGAGGGAATAACATACACACTCAATTGGGTATCTTTCTCCACAGGAAAGTAAGGGGAAGGGGATAAAAAAGGGCGGATGATAGAAGGGAGGGCAGATAGGAGGAGGAGGTAATGAAAAACAAACACTTTTGAAAAGGGACAGGGTAAAGGAAGAGAATTGAATAAAGGGGGACAGGATAGAATGGAAGGAAATATAGTTAGCCTTTCACAACATGAGCATTGTGGAAGTGTTTTACATAATGATGCAGGTGCAACCTATGTTGAATCGCTTGCCTTCCTAGGGAGGGTGGTGGGAAGGGAATGGGGGGAGAGAATTTGGACCCCAAATTTTAAAGGCAGATTTTCAAAAAAAGTTGTTTTTGCATGCAGCTGGGAAACAGGGTGTATAGGTAATGGGGCATAGAAATCTATTCTGCCCTGCAAGAAAGTAAGAGGAAAGAGGATGGGGGGGAGTGGGGTGACAGAATGGAGGGCTGACTGGGAACGAGGCAGTCTGAATACATGCCATCTTGAAATGGGGGGGAGGGTAGAAATGGGGAGAAACTTTGTAACTCAAAATCTTGTGGAAATCAATGTTGAAAACTAAAATATTAAATAAAAATGACAAAATTAAAAAAAGAGTTAGAGGCAAGCATTTAGACCCTGTTCTATCTCCTATTTAAGTCCTCTATATGGCCCAGTCTCTGGTGGCACTTTCCCCTTTAGGGAGATCCATTCCAGTGGGGTACCTTTCTCCATGCAAGCTGCTTTTGATTGTGTGTGCAGAATAAACCTGCTTGCTTGACCTGCTCTCTGCTCTGAAGTACTTGCTGCTTTCTAAGTGCCTCACATGAACTCCCCTGGAGATACCGGACCTCTGGCACTGATTTCTTAAAGAGAGCCAATAGCGACAGAGAGACAACATAGGTCACATGTACCTTAGGCTTCATTCAAATTGGAATACTGGTCATCCCCCAATATACACAGTGTTTTCCTACCTCCTTGTCTTAATTCCTATTTTACCCTATGCATAATACACTTTGTTCTATCTCTGCCATTTGAAACTATAACCATCCTTTGAGATGGAGCTCATGTGACACCTTCTTGTAGACTTCCTTGATCCTGCCATCCACAGGGGATTAGGACCCAATTTTGAGTTCTTGTAAGTTCTTTTATTTTGTACATTCATCTTCTACTTCGCATTAGAATTATGTGGGTACTCATACATCTTACCTTGCCTAAGAGACTTTCAGTTCTTTGAGGGCAGTGCCCATGTCTAACTGTCTATCTGCTTATTGAATTGACTGAGTAGATTACCAAAGCAAAGTGGCACTGTCCTATTGAGTGTGGCATAAAGAACTGCGTTCAAATCCTGTCTCTGACACTAATAAGTGAGACTTTCCATGAGATACTTGACTCAGTCTCTCAGTATCTTCATTTGTAAATTAAGGTATTTCATTGTATCAGTGGTTCTTAACTTGGGATTCATGGATAGATTTTAGGAGTTCCATTAATTTGGATGTGGAAAAGTTGCATCTTTATTTTCACTAACCTCTTAACCCAAATTTTAATATTTCCTTCAATAATTTAAGCATATTATTCTGAGAAGACGGCCAAAATGGCTCATGATATTAAAAAGGTTAAGAATTCTCATCTTAGATAGCCCTTAGTTATCTTGCTCATTTCTCATGGTTGTAAATGCATAGCAACCTGAAAATGCAGGCGGCTGAGGATGCACGTGAGGGCAGCCCTATCTGCCACTACAGGGGATAATGCACTAAATCTATGTCCTATAGATGTTGGTCCAGCCCATCTCCCTTCCCACCCACTCCCAAGCCCGAAGTCGGGTTCCTGGCTAAAGAGCAATCTCAGCACCTCTAAGAAGTCTTTTTTTTTTAGCTAGAGTGTGAAAGGCTAGGGTTTTAGAGATTTATTTTAAAGAAAATGCCACATTTCCAATGAGAAGATTTAACTCCCTTACCTACCCAATTATTTGTATATAGAGTAACTGAATACAATGGAAAATGCACATTCAGAGGTTCTTGAAACTCTGCCAAGCAATTTAGCAGCCTTTGAGGGAGAGTCTATTTACCTATTATTGGTACCACTCCACCAGGCTCCTGCAATTTCATTTTCCATTTTATCAAATATGCTTTGTTTATCTTCCGTGAATCTCTCTTTCAGCAACTCCAGCTTTGCTTATTCCCACATTTTGCTTTGTTTTCAATACTGTTTCCTCCTTTTATGAGACTTAACATTCTTCTACATTCTTCCAGGACTGATAATTTCCTGGCAGAGTATATAGCTTCATTCTCCATAATATTAACTAAAAGATGCTTTAACAAGTCCAAGCTTGGTAAGGTAACTGAATGCTGGATGTCTCATGAGTTCAGCTCAGGGTTCACCATTTAATCAAGTTATTCACAAAAATGAAAAAAAAAAACACCCACTCAGCTGCTCCTGAATTCAAATTGTATATGTGGGGTGGTCTCATACCTATAACTGTGATTTAAGGGGTATGGTGGAGGAACCACACCTTACTTCCAAATTAGTCTCCCATCAGTCTTTGGTTTCTGACTCTCTCTCTCTCTCTCTCTGTCTCTCTGTCTCTGTCTCGCTGTCTCGCTGTCTCGCTGTCTCTCTCTGTCTCTCTTTGTCTTTGTCTCTCTCTGTCTCTTTCTCTCCATACATAATGTATATACCATTGTGTATACACATACATATATGCATAAGTATATAATTATGTATATGTGTGTGAGTGTATTATTCATTTTTTTTGGTAAACAAGGCCTATTTAATCAGTGTAAGGATTTTCGGATGAGCCCTACCTCTGATACCTAGTGGCTGTGGGACCCTGGGAAGTCACTTAACCACTCAAGAGCATCCTAGGTAACTCTCTAAAATGAAAACTTGCTTAGCAGAGAAGGTAAGGATCTGGAGTGGTAGAGGGAATTCCTTGTGAGTATGGGTTTTCCTGAGACAGAAATAAAGGGTCTGGGGGGAATATTGTGGGTAAAGGAAGCTGCTGAGTGTTCTGTGGGAATAGTGAACATAATCCAGCCTGCTTGGAATTTAGGGAGTGTGAAGAGGAGTAGTGTGAGATAAGGCAGAAAATAATAAACTGAAGCAGATTGTGGAAGACTTAGAACACCAGACTAAAGAATTTGGAATTCATTCTTTAGTCAAATGGGGAGCAGAAGGATTAGAGCTATGTGTTTGGAGCAACAGTGTTTAAGATTGGTTGGTTAGGGAGGGCCTCCAATTGGAAGGCTGCTTAGATTGCTATTGCAAAAATCCAGGTGGAGAGGTAATGGCCTAAAAAGTAGGACGGTAGCTACAGGAGAGGAGAGGAGTAGAGAAGAGAAGGGCAAAGGAAAGGGATATACATTCATATAGCTCCTACTATATGCTAGGCATTGTGCTAAGCACTTTTTTTTTTACAAATATTGTCTCATTTTATTCTCACAACAATCCAAAAAAAAGTAGTGGAGGGATTAAGAAAGAAAGAGAGATTCCCTAGTCTTCAATCTTTTAGATTATTTCATCGTATTTTTAGTAGTTTTCTGTTAATATATGTATAAATTTAGGAGATACAAGTCACCAAAAACATCATTAGTCATTAATAGGTTTTCTTGAATTAATATATTGTATTTTTTTCTTGCCCAGTACTGTCCTGTATGAATGAGCCTTAGCTCAGGTTAGTTTTTATGGGACCTGGGGGAGGTTGGGGAACAAGGTAATCCCAGGAGAAAGGTAGATCTGGATGATCTTGGTTAGCTAAGGAATGCTAAGGAGGAAAGAATGGGAAAGAAAGTGGAGAGGAGGGAGAAAGAGAGGAAAGAAATAAATCCTGCCTCCAGAAAAATTGTGTGGTAGATGAAATTTATTTTGAAATTTCTCAGCATCATTGCCTTAAACCCTTTTCCCACTTCAGTGTTTCTTGTCTCATTACCTGGCTAGATATTCTCTTAACCCCTGAACATAAAATCTAATCTCAGGACCGTCATTCACATTGGGAATGGCTGATAATATTACACTTTCTAGGGGAATTATCTTTTGCATAGTGATGAAGGGGGTGAAGTTCTAAAAGGAATTTTAGGCGGAAACTTGAGAGTGGTAGTGGGAGATAATTTTTTGGGGGGTGGTGGTAGTGGTATGAGCTCAGGGCCTTTTACAGAGCCTTTAAGAAAGCAGTGTGGTATACTGGAAAAGAAGTATTGAACTTGAATTCATAGTTCAAATCCCAATTGGAAAAGTCACACAATCTCTACGAATCTCAGTTTTCTCATCAGTAAGACAAGGGGGTAGAGTAGATGATGTCTATTGTTCTATATCTATGATCCTATACTAAATCATATTCCAGAAGTCATAACTTAGGAGAAGGCATCATAGCTTTGCTGGGCCTGGGTCTTCTATTTTTCTTTTTTTCCTCTCTCTTCCATATCCTCCCTCTAGCTGGTGAACCAAACAATTAGTTCATTTTGGATTTACATAATTTATAATCAACCATAGGGGACTTGGACTTCCTATTTATTAAGCTACAAGAGAGGCTAGAGTCAGAATCTTCTCTGTTATGCATACTTCTCAAAATTATTTTCTATCTCCTTTCCATATAGGAATAGTTCCTTCGGTTTTTTCCTAAGCCTACTCAACTTTCCTACTCTTCTCTGCTTTTTTTTCCTCCAGGCCTCTGTACTTTTGGATAATGTCAATTTCTGGCCTTTCCTGCATCTAAAACAGATGAAGGAATTTTAATTTTAGAGGTTTATTTGAAGACTTAGATCAGAATCTCTATTTTCAACAATTTTTCATTTAAAAATGTTTCATTGTAAATTTAGAATTGTATATCAAGATTAGCAATTAAACTTTCTTTGCAATGATATGCTTTTAGATCATTGGCTTACAGGTCTTAACCTTTTAGTCAATCCTTCTGAATTTTCACAAGTATTTGTTGTTTGACTCTTCAATCCCGTTCTCTTTTACTTTCATGATTAGAGTATACATACATCTTCTGGTTCTGCTTTTTAATTTTCTATTGCATTATTTCATAAAGGTCTTTTCAGATTTCTTTATATTCATCGTACTTTTCAACTTAATTGTAGTATACTACTCCATTAATTAATATACCAAACTTTATTTGACTGTCCTAGTGTTGGATATTTAGATTTAGACTTTAAGGGGTCTTTTTTTAGTTGTTTGGTCCATTTTTGACACTTAGAAATAGTGCTACTATAAATATTTTTGAATAGATATCACATGGGGTTGGCCCTGAAGACAGGAACACTGGCAGAAGCTACTAGCTTTGTCACTGAATCAATTCTTTTCCTGTCTTTTTGGGGCTTATCAAAGCTTCAGGGTAAACAAATTTGGGGTGAGAGATATAATAGGAATTTGAAAAGCAAATGGAAGGAGGTGTGAGTGTGTCTCCTCAGACTCAAAAAAAGATGAGTGGGAGGTGCTGGCTATGTGGGAGGTACACTGTATAATGCTGTGGAAGGAAAGAAGTAAATGAGATTCATTTGCCTTAACTTAGCTAGGAGTAACAATTCTGTTGAGAAGGGTAAGACATTGAAGTCCTCCAGTGGCCCAAGAAGTTCTTTTGCTTGTCAACTCATGTGGTTGTAAGACTAGTTAACATAGGTAAAAATCCGTTAACTAGTTCTGTAAGGGTTTGGATCAAACCTCATTTCTTTCAAATGTAATCATCATCACGATTTAAGGGGAAATGAATATTGCTTACATAGGTTGATAAATCTTAGCCTTAAAAGTGATCAAACTAACCCAAGTATTTGTTTTATACTAAATAATTTCCTAAAAAAGCAGAGGGTTGCAGCACCCTTGAAGGAAAGCACCAGGATATTCTACTGGAACCAAATAGTATCTACAGAATTAAAGAGAGGGGCATCAGAATGGCAATCTTTCAAGTCTCCAAGGGAGAGGATGTGGTGAGAGTGGCAATCTTTCAAGTCTCCAAGGGAGAGGATGTGGTGAGAAGTGAAAGTTTTCTTGGATCATACCAATAAGCAAGTGGGACTCAGACAGAAGTCTTCTAATGGTAGACAGAGATGTCTAAACTCTTTCATCTTAACATGTGAGCTTTTCCAGGGATTTCCTCAGGAAAGAGGTTACATATCCTTCCTACTGGCACATAAGTCTGCAGTCAATTTTCTCTGGAGGAGAGGGGGACAGTGGTTTTACTGCTTGATCACCCCTCTCTATTTACTTTTCTATTCTGTCTAAATGAAATACCTTGGTATTTGTTCTATGGCACCTTTCTGATCAACTAATAGAATAGGGACTAGGTAGGGGCTTGAACCATATATTGTCCCTCCACTGACCCCTATAACCTGTGGGAATCCTAGAATGGGTGAAATAAGTGTGTGGATTTTTTTTTATTCAAAGGATATGCTTATCTTTGTCCTTTTTGCTAAATATTTCCATATGATTTTCCCAAAAGTTTCTATCAATTTGTAATTCCATTAGCAATGAATAAGTATATCTGTTTTCCACAGAATAGCCAGCATTTAATTTTAATTCTTCTAACTGACAAATACAAGGTGGTACCTAAAAATTATTTTAGTTTGCTTGTCTTTGATTACTGGTGAACTTGACCACATTTTTCAAATGATTATTACTAGCAAACTGTGTTTTTTCTTCTGAAAATTATCTGTTCAATGAGAGGGTTGGGAAGGAGGAAGAGAATTTGGAACTCAATTTTAAAAATAAATGTTGAAATTTGTTTTTACATGTAATTGGGGAAAATGGCATACTAAATTATATACAAAAAAAACTCCCTGTTCATATTGTTTAGCAATTTCTTTCTGTATGAATCACAAAATTCAAATATGAACAGCAGCAACAAGTTGGGTGGCCAAAGGAAAAAAGTATATGGACTTCAGGAGCTAAAAAGTAACTATTAAACTAAATTCTCCCCATGTTTCCACAGCTTGATATTAATGTGCATTTGTGATATATGATGAAAGTCAAATCAATATCCAAGCAGAGAAACAAATTAGGAATAAGCAGTTCTAAGTCCAGTCAAGTGTGTAAAGCTCTCTGATGAAGTGGAAATGAAAGATTTCCTTAGTCTTCTGGATATGTCCCAAAGAGTATCTAAATGCTCCCAAAGGTTAACTTTAGAATAAAAACTTATAGCAATTGTGATATTGGGAGAATTTCTATTAGATAATGTTAATAGGGTTTTAAAAAAATATTTCTTGCTTCCTATTAGATCCATGCTGGGAAAATAATGAAAATCCTGTAAAGATACATCGCAAAATTAATGGAAAATAATATTGGAAAGAAGTTTCCCAGTAAAGAAATGCTCAGATTCCTTCTACTGTAAGCGTCCATTGTATTTGTCTGATTTCCATAATTTGGGTAATTAAAATGACTTGGTTTTGATAGTAAAATGGAGAGTTAACACAATCAGTAGTCTATTTACTTCTTTATTCAGGGAATTTAGTCACATGGTTTAGTGTGAAGCAAAAGTACAGGTAAACCCATATGAAAGGAAGGAAGGAAGAAGAGAAAGAAGGAAGGAAACAAGGAAACAAATATTTATTAACTGCCTACTATGTTCCAGGCACTGTACTAAATGTTTTACCAGTGCATTATCTCATGTGATCTTCACAACATCGAGAGGTGGGTGCTGTTAATATGCTCACTTCACAGTTGAGAAAACTGAGGCAGACTTGTCAAGGAAGGGTCACACAGCTATTAAATGTCTGAGGTCACATTCAAACTCTGGTCTTCCTGACTCCAGGCCCATGTGAATGTATATGGAATATATGCATTTACAGATTGCTTGCTATAGCAGGCATAGAACAGTGGTGTCAAATAGGAATGGGGTTGCTAAACAGTATCTATAGAGCCTTCTGGGGAACATATTGACTTAGAAAACCATGAGTGAACATTGTCTCTCTTTTTTGTGTTTTATTTATTTTGTCACATATTTCCCAATTACATTTTAATCTGGTTTGGGTTGCACTCGCGGTCCACATGCTCACCTATTTGATATCTTTGGCACAGAACACCGTGCCTTTAAGACATGACTAGACTCTCTTCATGAATTGAAGGGAAGAGAACATAGATTACTTAGGTGGTGATTTGATTTGCCTAGGTTTTAAAATGGTCAAATTAACCACAGATGCTAGCAATGCTAAATTATAGGGTTATGGGATAATATGTTTAGAACCAAAATGGAATTTAGATGTCACCTAGTTCAGGCCCATGGGCTGCTTGCATCATGCTAAAGGATTTCAAGTGGCCCATGAAAAATGCTTTTTTCGCTGGCCGCTTGAAATCCTTTGGTGTGCTGCAAGCGGCCTGTGGGCCGCAGGTTGTGCAAGCCTGATCTGGTTCAATTCTTTCATTTCATAAATGGTCAGTAAGGGCTCAACCTGTCTTTTGTGCCAATTAGAATCTGGAAAGAAATATTCTTCTGGTACTAAGATCTGTATTTACGCTCAATGGGAAGCCTGAGCAGGACTCATATGAATAAGATGCTGTTTTTTTTTTCCTGATAGACTTGGATAAAGTGGAAAAGTTCCAGTGAGGTTGAGAGGACAGAGACAGAAGTCCCATATTGCGAACCTAAGTATTTACATTCAAAGTGAAAGCTCAGTCAGTTATCTAGACACTGCATCTGCAGGATAGCAAATATTTGGTGAGTTAGAAATATATCCAGGAGACCCCAAATTTGGAGGACTGGCTGGAGTACTTGTTTTCTAAGTGCTTTGTCAATGTGTTGGCATAGCCTGAAATGGTTGGTTATGGATATGAGTCAAGTGGAGGAATGAAAGGAAGAGGACTGGTCATGAGGCACTTTGCCTCATCTAGGAATTCCTTTTGTTGCCAGCTGCTCCTTCCTTTGGAAAGTGTGGAACCAGAGAATTGGATGGATGACATTAGTTTCTCCAAAAAGCTTTGATTTTAAAAGCAGCAAGACTTTTGGAGACTATATCACTCCTAACTTCCTCCCTCCCTCCCTCCCTTCCTCCTTCCCTTCCTTCCTCCCTTCCTTCCTTCCTACCATCTGTTCTAAACTGATGTCTCTTTCCTTCACAAAATGTTGACTTTTAGAGAGTGACTTTCATATAGTCCTTATTACCACTCAGATTAATGTCTTTCCAGTTCTCTCTTATGTGTAGTCTCCCCCCTCAGCAGCAGCAACCATTTGAATGTAAGATCCTTGAAGATAGGGACTGTTTTTTTTTTCTTTTGTGTTTCCAGTGTTTCATCTAGTGCCCAACATATAGAAAGTATTTAATAAATTCTGTCAATCTATCATCATTCTCTCTCTCTCCCCTTCCTTCCTTCCTTCCTCCTTCCTTCCTTCCTTCCTTCCTTCCTTCCTTCCTTCCTTCCTTCCTTCCTTCCTTCCTTCTTTCCTTCCTTCCTTCCTTCCTTCCTTCCTTCCTTCCTTCCTTCCTTCCTTCCTTCCTTCCTTCCTTCTTTCCTTCCTTCCTTCCTTCCTTCCTTCCTTCCTTCCTTCTTCCTTCCTCTTCCTTCCTTCTTCCTTCCTTCTTCCTTCCTTCCTTCCTTCCTTCTTTCCTTCCTTCTCTTTCCTTCCTTCCTTCTTTCCTTCCTTCTTTCCTTCCTTCCTTCCTTCTTCCTTCCTTCCTTCTTTCCTTCCTTCCTTCCTTCTTCCTTCCTTCCTTCCTTCTTTCTTCCTTCCTTCTTTCCTTCCTTCCTTCCTTCTTTCCTTCCTTCCTTTCTTCCATTCCTCCCTCCCTTCCTTCTTCCTTCCTTCCTTCTTCTTTTCCTTCCTTCCTTCCTTCCTTCCTTCCTTCTTTCCTTCCTTCTTCCTTCCTTCTTCCTTCCTTCTTCCTTCCATCCTTCCTTCCTTCCTTCCTTCCTTCCTTCCTTCCTTCCTTCCTTCCTTCCTTCTTCCTTCCTTCCTTCTTCCTTCCTTCTTTCCTTCCTTCTTTCTTTCCTTCCTTCCTTCCTTCCTTTCTTTCCATCATCTGTTCTAAACTGATGACTCTTTCCTTCACACAAAATGTTCACTTTTATAGAGTGACTTTCATATAGTCCTTATTACCTCTCAGATTAATGTCTTCTACAATCTCTGAAGCAGCCCACAGTGCATATCAGTGAGCAGCAGATAAATTAAATTAAATTATCTGTTTACAATAAAGACATTTGAGGATTCCTGGTATATTATGTCAACAAGATATGAATATAAACTCTTTGAGAAGGGCAATTACTGTGTTTTATAAAAAATGAAATTTTAGTGGTGACTGTCACTTGGCTAAATCTTGGCCAGTGCTTACTAAATGGGACATTTTCAAATTATAGAACCTTTTGAAAGGCCATTTAGGGGTGCTTATAATTGAAGTAATATAGAATCATTGAGTCTGAGCCATTAATGGCTACCTTGGGAGTGAGTCACATGAATTCTTTATTGGGGAAAGGAGAGTTTCTGGGTCCGGAATTCTTGACCCCAGTCTTGGAGAAGCAGTGGTGTAAACTCTGAACCATTCAGCAGCTATGCAGAGTGGAACCATGTGATGTGAGTGGTGGGAGTTCTCTTGAGCCCCAGCATCCTGGATAAAGAAGGGAATTTCTGGGTAGCATCATCATGGAATCCAGCCTCTTAGTCAATCAGTCTATCTATCTATCTATCTATCTATCTATCTATCTATCTATCTATCTATAATATGTTGACTGTATGTTTATATATATATGTGTGTGCACGTGTGTGTGCTATATATACAGGTCTATGTGCTATATATGTATATATAGGTGCTATATATATAGGTGCTATATATATATATATATATATACACACATATACATAGAAAACATTAGCCGCTAAAGAGATCAGGAAAGACCTCCTGTAGAAGGAGGTATTTGAATTTTGTTTTGAAGGAATCCAGGGGAACTATTAAGCAGAGGTGAGGAGGAGAGCATCACAGGCTTGGGGAACAGTCAAAGAAAAGGCATAAAAATGGCAATTAGAGTATCATGCTTAAATGGAGAGTTAACACCATCAGTAGTCTCTTCACTTCTTTATTCAGAGAATTGTCACATGGTTTAGCATGAAGTAAGAGGTGTGAAGTATGTTTCAGGGACTGTGAAAAGGCATCAGCCATGTTGAGGTAGATGTTTTATGTAGTAGGTAAGGTTAGGTTATGGTAGGATCTCAAACTCTTCTCCCTTCACCCCACCCCTCACCATACAAGTTAGGCTAATTTTTCCTTGGAAGATATAAAGACATTCTTCAAGATGTGAGTGGTTCAAGGGACTAAGGGTTTAGACTGTTGACATCACTTCTTCATCTCCTAAGTACAAAGCACTCTCAAGGACCTAGAGGCTCTCAGATGTTTTGCTGGTGAATCTCTATGGGAACATTGCTGAGTTAAATCAATTCAAGGGATTCTCATTGCCTATCCTTGTTAAATATCCCTCTCCTATTATGGCTAAGTAAATCTTGTTTTGCTAACTGATAAATGATATAAGACTGTCTCATTTTGTTCTAATATTCAGCCTAACATACTAGAGGACTAGCCTGAGTCAGGCCCAGCTCAGAACAATGTGTTATAGGTCATAGCCGATTGAAGGCTTTGAACATCTGGCTTAGCAATTTGGTTTTGAATTTCTACACAAAACGGAGCCTTGAAAGTTTTTGAGCAGGGTTTTGATGTGAGGATCACCTCTCTTGAAATTATTTAATATAATTTTGTAAATATTTGTATTTACTTATTTGTGTACATGTTATATTCCATGCTACCACCCAGTAGAACATAAGCTCGTTGAGGGCAAGCATTGTTTAATTTTTGACTACCACAGTGCCTTGCACAGAGGAGATATTTAATGAATAATGTTGAATTGAATTGTATTGAAGTCAACCTCTGGTCTATTTTGCAAGGATTAGATGGAAGGCCCATCTTGAAGGTAAAGAGATAAGCATAGTGATATTGAGTCCATTTCTAATCTTAGAATCCTAAGACTCTTTCCTTTCTGCCTTTGGAGTTCTTCAGTCCTATTCCTCATGTTCTTCAATGTCATTCCTGGAATCTAGTAATAATGTATGTAATTCTGGAAACTTCTCCCTTTTCTCTCACTCCTAACATTCCAATAAAAGAAATCTTGAAAATACCAAGTCAAAGCTTGAGCTCTTTAATGAGCCAGTAAATTACAGGACTATTAATTTAACACTTTAGAAAGTTGCCAAAATCACTGAGGTGGGAGGTGATGAATAGCCTTTTTCACTTGAGGATCTCAAAGAACTTTTAAGTCACAAAATTATTAAGTATGAGAAAAACCCAGCAGGGGAGAAATTGGGTGTTAATTAAGTTTTTCATGTCTTGGCATTTTATATTGTATTGAGGTCAAGTTCATCTCTTTGTAATCAGCTGATAAAACACATGTGTGTACAACAAAGTGGAAAATCTAGGAATATTATCAAATCACCATGTAGATTGTAATTAAGGTTGAGTGATTAAGTACTAATTAATTAAACTGTCAGATTTTAATCAAGGAATTGTTTTTGTATATAGCCTTGATGGCTTCACATTTTTCTAAAGATTCCAAAACCTTCCTTATAAAGATGAACAAATTAAAGTACCAAGCTATAAATAACTAACTGGAATTTCTTATAAACTGGGTTTGCTGCAACATTGTTTTATGTCCAAATAATCACATTTCAATCAACTCCCTGATTATTTTAAAGGGATCAAAATTATTTTTCTCTAGCAAAAAAAGGTGCAACCTAGGGCAAGTCACATTACCTCTTTAGACACTCGTTTCCTAATTTTTAAAATGAGGCAGTTGGATAAAATCTCTAAAATCCCTATTTTTTAGCTTTTAGTTTCTACGGTTCTTTGGTTCTGCAATTCCATGTATGTACTAAATAATTTTGGTGGTGATGGTCAGAGAGAAGTTTTCTCCTTTTCTTCCTGTGTGTTCAGAACTCTTGACTCCAGAATTCAAGTTAGTCTGAATCATGATGAAACAATGAAGAGTGGCATGGTTCTGAGCTAGAATGGTGTTGGACCAAATGTCAAAGAAATCAAAAAGGGGAAGAAACTCTTGGATCTCACTAGTATTTAATTTTGATTGAGGACCTTGGAACTTGGAATGGTCCTTTGATCAAGGACCTTGGAATAACTCCAGAAAAAGACAGTCAATAACATTGAACTTCAAAACCTTGCCTATCAGTAGAATTGTAGATGAATCACAGATAAACAATCCTTCAATTGCTATCAAAAATGTTTGTAGATACTTGGGGAAATGATAACTGTTTTCAGATATTTGAAGGGTTGTCATGAGGAAGAGAATCAATTTGTTCTGTGTGGTTCCAGAGAGGATAGAAATTAACTTAATGGTTCAAGGGCCTTCCTGGATCTTCCTGCCAGAACAAAACAAAGCAAAATCAAAGAACCTCCTCATCCCTCAAAACCGACATATGGGAAAGATAACCCAAGGAAGTATGAGCCGGAAGGAGGAAGAGATCTGTGTGGGCTAGGATGTGTGTGTGTGTGTGTGTGTGTGTGTGTGTGTGTGTGTGTGTATGGGTATGTGTATAATTCAGGTAAAACTTCACAAAAGAGGTGGGGGTCTAACCTGGACTTTGGAGGAAAGGCAGGATTCAGATAAGTGGGGAGAATATATTATAGGTGAAGGTAGAGGGAGATGATGGTATGAACAAAGGTATGGATGGGGAATGCGCAAAGTATGTTTTCAGGGACAGTGAGTAGACCATTCTGGTTTAGGTAAATGTTTTATGTGGAAAATAAGGTTAGATATATATGGTAAGAACACCCCTCAGCACAGCCTAGCCTTGTTCTTTCTTTAAATCTCTTAATAATAATAAAATAATGATGATAAAAGCTAACATTTGTATGGTGCTTACCATGTGCCAGGCTGTGCTAAATGTCTTACAAATATCTCATTTGATCCTTGCAACAATCCTGGCAAGTAAGGTGCCATTATTATCCTCATTTTACAGATGAGGAAAATGAGGCAAACAGAGGTTAAGGTTGTTATCCAGGGTCACACCCACGAGGCTGAATTTGAACTCAGATCTTCTTGACTTCAGGCTTAATGCTCTATCCACTGTTCCATCTAACCACTACTATCTGGTGTTGAAGGGCAGTGGGCTAATCAAGCTTTGGTTGCCTAGGAAATGAATGTGCCAAATGCCTTGGAAAAGATATAGAATGAGGCTAGGTGAACAGTGAAGGAGTAGTGGTTCAAGGATAAGGCAAATGGCTGCCAGAGAAATCTTTCTTCATGCTGGTCTCTGTCCTTCATTTTTTCCGTACTGCTTTATGAGTGGAGAAAACAATGTGGAGAAAGTGGAGTTGTAGATTGCCAGGCTGATGAATACACGGGGTAGAAATCCATCATAGGGCAGAATTAGAGTTCCTAGTCATTGATAGAATGAGGAAAAATAGTCAGAAGAAGAATCAATTCCCTAGGGCAGGGGTAGGGGTAGGAATACCAGCATATTAAGTCAAAGGGCTGCACTTGAGGACCTAGAGGACCACATGTGGCCTTGAGGCCGCAGGTTCCCCACTCCTGTCCTAGGCCCCGAGTTTCCCCTATGAATGGTACGTTGACCTTTGGCGTCACCGACTGAGGAAATCATAAACTTCTTTTTTGGGAGTTTTGCAGAATCTACAGACAGCACATGAAGGTTAGCAGATGACACAGAAAAAGTTTAGAAACTCAGAAATGCATAAAATACATGTATAGTATTGTATAATATTAACATAACTTATCTTTGAATACCATAACAATTCAGACTTCTCTGGTATGAAGGGAAGGCCCAAAAATTTTACACAGATTTTCCAGGTTGCAGGGGTGCGCACTTCTAACTCCCATAATATGGAACATGAGAGCAGGAACGGTGCCTTGTAGATTATTCTCTACTGTACCTAGTATAGTGCTTCATAAATGAATGTCCTAAAATTTTGATGAATGACTGAATAAAATGAAAGCACCTATGTGAAAATGCTTCAGGAAAGGTCTAGGTACTGTGGAAATGTGTAGCATCATTATTATTGTCTATATTCCTGATGTCATCAGGGCACAGATGAGGACAGTCACTGAAGTATTCAAATAATGTGCCTCTTTTCCTACCTTGTTGCTTCTGGATTCAGGATGTTTTACTTTGTTGGCTCCCTCATTACAGGAAATGTAAACCTGCCAAGTGGGAACGCAGAGGAACTTGCTGTGTTTGTATGATCATTTCCTGCTGATAAACACCTCGAGTAAATCTTTACTGACCTTATCTGCACTGGTTGACTAATTTGCTTTGCAGGCAGGATATGAAATGAATGTTGATTGCTTGCCAGAAGAGGGTGGCCCCTTACCTATGGAGATTAATTAGACATCTTACATCGTCTTAGTAGCATCAAGAATTCAGCTCTCTTGTGGAAAATCATACGACAGTATTCAACTAATCATTGAATATTTGTTTAATGCTTCCTATGTGCCTGGCACTGTTCTGGGTGCATTGTGGGATATTACAGAATCATAGGGCATCGTTATGATTCTCTAGCTTTCTATACTTGGTTAAGAGGGCAAGATTAACCATGGGAAAACAACAAAGATAACCACTGAGCAATATACTATTGGTTTTATCAAATTTACAGATGTCAGAAAACTGGGAGGAATCCATTCACACATTCAATAAACAAATGTTTATCACGTACTGTTTATATCCAAGGCACTGTACTAGGTCCCGAGGACATAAAGACCAAATGAAATATAATCTCTGCTCCCCTGAAGCTTACATTTTAGGGACACAAGGAATATATGCAAAGAGATTTGAGAAGAGCAAGAACACTGACATCTAGGGGCACCTGTATTAGCTGGTAACTGAGTTGCTTACTGAAGGAAGGTAAGGAGTTTAGGAGATAGAGGTAAGAAGGAAGTACTTTAATGTTGGAAGGTACAAACTGTGTATAAGCATAGAAGTGGGAAATTGAATGTTAGGTTTGAAGAAGAGCAAGTAGGTCAGTAAAGTGTAAGAAGAAGACCCATATGAAATTAAATCTAGAAATGGCCAGAAATGTGGTGGCATACACATGTAATGCTTGCTGCCTGGGAAGATGTCTCTTGCAGATCTCTAGAACTCTGGAACTGTGAACTGCAGTGGGCTAAGATGCTGTACTTCACTAAATACAGCATTAATATGGTGAACCCTGGAAATGGGGGCCTTCAGGTTGCCTAAGGAGGGATCAACCAGCCCAGATTGGAAAGCAGCAGATCAAAGTATCCATAAATAGCCTCTGAATTTTAAGACTTATAGAGATAAGAAGAGCCAGTATTAAGAAAAAACACTGAGAAAAGGAAAATGACAAATGCTGGAGGGGATGTGGAAAAATAGGTACAAGGTTAAACTGTTGGTGGAGTTATGAATTGGTCCCACCATTCTGGAGAGCAATTTGGAACTATGTCCAAAGAACTGCCCAATAGGTTTCTCAGATCCACAGGGATGTTCAAAACAGAATTTGTCTTTCCCCATAAATCCTCCTCCCTTCTGAACTTTTCTGTTACAATTGATGGGAATACCGTTCTTTCAGTCATCCAGGTTTGCAACCTTGGTATCATCCTTGATTCCTCTCTTGCTTACTTCACATACATACTCGGTTACTAAATCTTATAATTTCTTTTTATAGAACATCTCTCACATATGCCCTCTTCTCTCTATTCACATAACCAGCATCCAATTTCAGTCCCTCCTCACCTGTTTGCTGGACTATTGTTTAGCCTTCTAATTGGTCTTCCTTTGTCAAAGTCTCTCCCCACTTCAACCCAACTTCCACTTAGCTGCTAAAGTGATTTCCTTAACTCGTAGGTCTGGTTATATTATTTCCCTGCTCAATAAACTCTAATGGCTCTCTATTATCTCCAGGATCAAACATAAAGTTCTTTGGCTCTTAGCGATCTTCCCCCTTCCCATCTCTTCCATCTTCTTGCATTCTACTCTGCTCCTTGCTATATCGCCAGTGTGATACCCACAGCAGCTGCTATGACTATGCTGGTGTATTTCCAGGCTTGAGTGGCAAAATACAGCAGACTCTTGCTCAAAAATGAAACCAAGATATTTATTCAAACACCAAAAAGCCAAATCCACCATAGTGACAAAGAAGTTAATGCACATTACCAATATAGGGAGGACCATCATCCCCAAGCCTTCCCTCCATCAGTCCTCCCCACAAACAAACTCCCTTAGGCAAAATCACTCCTCTCACTCAAGCTACCTGCTCTGCCTGGGTCGGCCTCTCTCTCTCCCAGCTCACACTTCCTGCTCCAACCCTTCCTGCTGCACCCGTTTGGCAAGCTCCTCCACCACAGGCTCCAGGTGACTCAAGCTTGTGTGACTTAGGCTTCCATGTGACCCAGGCTTGAAGCAGGTCACATGGGCCTTTTAATGGATGGGAAAGATCTTCCCATTCCCATTAACAGTACACTTGCAGATTGAACTACACTACCCATTTTCCTTTTTGCTCCATAAGCATGACATTCCATCTCCTGTTTATGTGTCTTTCCACTGACTGTTCCCCATACATGGAATGCTCTCTTTCCCATTTTCTGACTCTTCAAATATTTGGCTTTCCTTAAGATTAAGCTCAAATGCCACTTCATC
Organism: Trichosurus vulpecula; assembly: GCF_011100635.1. NCBI lineage: Eukaryota > Metazoa > Chordata > Mammalia > Diprotodontia > Phalangeridae > Trichosurus > Trichosurus vulpecula. The sequence goes on along the minus strand of NC_050581.1, from coordinate 50,746,139 downwards.
CAGGATGCCTTTTCTTGTCCCCCTAACTACTGGTGCCATTCCTTGCAAGTTTACTTTCCATCTGCTATGTATTTGTCTTATTGGTTCTACTTTCTATGTTTTTTCCCCATTTAGAATGCAAGCTCCCTGGAGGGCAGGGACTGTCTTTTAAATTTTTAAAAATATATTACTTTTGCTTTGTATCCCCAGATACAATAAGCAATTAAATACTTGTTGATTGATTGATTACCATAGTCTAAGATCCCCCCCCCCCCGCCACACACCCCTTTGATATATTTTCTTCATTCAGAAATTTTGGTTCTTCAATACGTTCACAATTATATCACTTCTGGCATGGATCTCCCTACCTACCTCTTACACTGTCTGTCTGTTAGTTTGTCTTTCTGCCTCCTTATTCTTTCTCTCTTTACATGCATACACACACGTGATATATATCTGTATACTTAATGTATACATAGTATGTATATATATATTTGTTATATATATATATATATACATATACATATATATCTGCATGTATCTTTCTATTTCTACCATTATTTCGATCTCTCAATGTCTCTATATTCTCAATCCATTTCAGGCTCTTTTTCCTGTCTTTGTTCTTTTTGCTGCCATATCTACCTTCTTTAGATGCACATCTGGGACTGTGATGTTAGCATTCAAACCAGATACTTCCACTGTCTTGATGGAGTGACTTTTGCTTAATGCTTTTCACAAATCACTTCCATTTTGCTTCTGTTTGTAGTCTTCTTTCCATTTGTGTTCTTGAATGCCCTTGGGACAACTCTACTTATCTGGATAGCTTGCTAAGCTTTCTTCAAGCTGGTTTAACCCTCCATAGATTCTCTCTGTTTGGAGATGCGGTTACTCATAATCGTCCATCATCACTTTCATGAGAAAATTTTGTTCAAATGTTTTTCGCAAATCTTTTTCTTATATTTGCATTTCCGTTCTCATCCTCAAATGCCTTGGGATGATCTTGCTTACTTGGACATTTTGCCAAGCTTACTTGAAACTAGTTTCATCTTCCTCTCTTCCCACCCACCCCCTGTGCCTGCCCCCCCCCTTCTCATGAAATTATGCTTCTCATCATTTGCCATCATCTTTCTTTGTAAGATTTTACAGGAAAGTTCGTATTTTAATCTGATGTTGTTTTTGGCAGTCATTTCTTTCTGGCAAAAAAGTAAGATACACACTAATAGATTTTCTGAGCTTTTTAAATTCTCTCATTGTGGCAATTAATTTATGCTAGTTAAATTTCTGGATGAAATTGTTATAGGAGTATTGATATTATTTCTGTTGTCTATTTCCCATTTTAAATTTCAATTCCTTGTTTAAATAATTCAGGAATAAGTCTTTTTAGTTGCATACCATATATTTCCTCATTAATATTCTTTCTTTTTTTAAAAAAAATTCTAGAATTTTACCTCTGACGTGTTGATGGCTTGACTACATCCAGATAGCTGTCGCATAGTCCTACAAATTAGGTTTAAAAAATCAACTGTGTAAGTATAGGTCAAAGAAGATATAGTGAGACAGCAGCTTATGTGAAAAAAAGGTCTGAAAATTTTAGCTGGCTGCAAGCTCAGGGCAAGTCAATATGTTGTTATAGTAGTCAAAATCCTGATTTAATTTTTTAAAACTGCTTTTTATTAAAGAATTTCTTCCACTGGTGGTGGAAAAATTGTCTCTATCTCATACTGTTAAAGGATCGTCTGTGGCACTGCAAAGTGACATTATTTACCCATAGTCACAAAGTTACTATGTTTTATAGGAGGGATTAGAACCTAGGTTTGATTTTAAAGCCAGCTCTTTAGCCACTGTGACACTCTGTCTCGATTCCATTTGTATCTGTCAGCATCCAGATGGTATAGTGGATAGAGTGAGAGACCTGTAGTCAGGAAGTTCTGAGTTCAAATCCAGCCTCAGACACTTAAAAGCTTTGTGACTCTAGGCAAGTGACTTAATCTCTATCTGCCTGAGTTTTCTTTAGCAGTGAAATAGCAGCAGTAATAGAATCTACATCTCTGGGTTGTTGTGATGATAAAATAAAATAATATTTGCAATACACTCTGCAAACCCTAAAACACTGTGGAAATGCTATTACCTGTATTAATAAAGTCAGTGTCCAGAAAAAGGATATGATAATTCCCTCTGAAACAAAATCTACATTATTGTGTTCAATTCTGAATGCCAGGTTTTGGAGAATGCACTGCCAAACCACTGTACTCAAAGAGTGACCAGTAGAATGAAAGGACTGAGAACCATGCCATATTGGATCTTTTGAAGGAATCCAGGATATTTATTCTAGTGGAGAGAAGATTTAACTAAGGCTATGATAACTGTCTTCAAATTTTTGTCATTGTGGAAACAGGATTAGATGTGCTCTGCTTGGTTCTAAAGAGCAGAACTAGGAACAATAGGTGGAGGTTGAATAAAGCAGATCTCAGCTTGATGCAAGCAAAACTTTTTTTAAACATTTAAGTCTCTCCAAAAGTGCTGTTTTAGGAGGTCTTCAAGTAGAGGCTGAGTGACCACTTGTGAGGGATGTGGTTGAGGGGATTTCTTTCCTTTCAGGTTTGCTTTGGATTCAATAGCTTCTGAGTTCCCTGGTGACTTAGAGCCTCAGTGATTCTATCTTCTTTTTCTTTCTTAAAAATTTTAATAGTATTTTATTTTTTTCAAATCATGTCAAGATAATTTTTAGCATTCATTTTTAAAAGATTTTGAGTTCCAAATTTTTCTCCCTCACTCTCCTCCTCTCTTCCTAAAATGGCAGGCAATTTGATATGTGTGCTATCATGTAAAACATATTTCCATATTTTTCATAGTTGTGAAAGAAGAAACAGATCAAAAGGAAAAAAAAGCACAAAAAAGAATTCTGTAAATGAAAAATGTATTCTTTGATCTGCATTCAGAGTCCATCAGTTCCTTCTCTGGATATGGATAGTATTTTCCTTCATAAGTCTTTTGTACTTGTCTTGGACCATTGTGTTGCTGAGAGGATCTGAGTCATTCATAGCTGATCATCATATATTGTTGCTGATCCTCTGTACAATGTTTTCCGGGTTCTGCTCATTTCATTTTGCATCAAACTGTACAGGTCTTTCCAGGTTTTTCTGAAATCTACCTGCTCATCCTTTCTTACAGCACAATAGTATTCCATTACATTCATATACCACAGCTTGTTCAGCCATTCCCCAATTGATGGGCATCCCGTCAATTTCTGATATTTTGCCACCATGAAAAGGGCTGCTACTAGTATTTTTTCACATGTAGGTCCTCCTCTTTTTTGCATACAGACCTGGTAGTGGTATTGCTGGATCAAGGGGTTATGCACAGTTTGGTTACCCTTTGGGCATAGTTCCGAATTGCTCTCCAGAATGGTTGGATCATCAGTTCATAACTCCACGTATAGTGCATTAGCGTTCCAATTTTCCCACATCTTCTCCAGCCTTTATTATTTTCCTTTTTTGTCATATTAGCCAATCTAATAAGTGTTAGGTGGCACCTCAGAGTTGTTTTTAATTTGTATTTCTCTAATCAAAAGTGATTTGGAGCATTTCTTCATATGCCTATAGATAGCTTTGATTTCTTCATCTGAAAACTCCCTGTTCGTATTCTTTCACCACTTATCAATTGGAGAATGGCTTGCATTCTTATAAATTTGACTCAGTTTTCCATATATTTGAGAAATAAGACCTTCATCTGAGACACCTGCTCCAAAGATTGTTTCCCTAGCTTTCTGCTTTCCTTCTAATCTTGGTTGCATTGGTATTGTTTGTGGGAAAGCTTTTAAATTTATTTTAATAAAAATTATCTATTTTACCTTTCATAATGCTTTCTATCTCTTATTTGGTCATGAACCTGGAATTCACTTAACTTCTCCTTGGTACATGTACATTTAGTATTGATATCACTTCAGTGTCTATCATACCTTCCTTCTGCACCCAGTGTACTCCTCTTTCTCATCCCTTAATTATTTTTTATGACATTCCCTCAAATTCACCTTACACTCATACCCTCTATCTATGTATATTCCATCTAGCTGTACAATTAGTGGTATAATCTTTAAGAATTACAAGTACCACCTTCCCCTGGAGAGGTGTAGACAGTTCAGCTCCACTGAGTCTCTTATGTTTTCTTTTTCCTTTTTATGCTTCTCTTGGGTCTTGATATTGGAGATCAATTCTTTTTTTCATGAAAACTTGAAATCCTTCTATTTCATTGTTTTCCTTCAAGTTTTATGCTTAATTTCATTGGGTAGGGGATTCTTGGTTGTAGACCTGGCTTCTTTGCCTTTCAGAATATCATGTTCCACGACCTGAGATCCTTTAATGTTGCAGCTGCTAAGTTCTGTGTAATCCTGATTGTGACTCCCTGATATTTGAATTGTTTCTTTCTGGTCAGTTGCAGTATTTTTAGCTTGACCTGATAGTTCTGTAATTTGGCTATAATGTTTCTTGGAGTTTTTATTTTGGGATCATTTTCCTGTGGTGATTGGTGGATTCTTTCAATACCTATTTTACTCTCTGATTCCAGGATATCAGGGTAGTTTTCCTTGATAATTTCTTCAGAGATGTTATCCAAGTCCTCCTTTTGATTATGGCTTTCAGGTGATCCAATTATTCTGAGATTATCTCTCCTGGATCTATTTGCCAGGTTAGTTGTTTTTCCAGTGAAGTATTTTACATTTTCTTCTATTTTTTCATTCTTTTGAATTTGTTGGATTGATTCTTGATGTCTTATAGAGACATTAGCTTCTCTTTGCCCAATTGTAACTTTTAAGGATTTGTTTTCCCCAGTTAGCTTTTGTACTTCCTTTTCCATTTGGTCAATTGTACTTTTTAGGGAGTTTTTTTTTCCAGTGGATTTTTGTATCTCCTTTTCCATTTGGCCGATTCTACTTTTTAAGGAGCTATTTTCTTTTTCTAAGCTATTGAATTTTTTTTTAATTCTCTTATATCACTCTCATTTCTTTCTCCAATTTTCCTTCTACCTCTCCTACATAATTTTCAAGCTCCTTTTCAAGCTTTTCCATGAGTTCTTTCTGAACTTGAGACCACTTCCCATTTTTCTTTGGGGTTTTACCATAGGTGTTTTGACATCGTTGTCCTCCTCTGATTTAATGTCTTGGTCTTCTCTGTCATCATAATAACTTTATAAGGTCAGATTTTTTTTGTTGTTTTTTGCTCATTTAAAAAAAATATTTTCTTTCCTTTAAATTTGAGCTCTGCTCCCAGGGCAGAAGGGGCACTGTCTCAGGCTTCTTGTGCCAGTGGCTGTAGGTCCTGAATGTTTACCTGGTACTATGGTGATGTTGTTCTGAGGCCCAAGGGGGACCCTCATGTCTGGTGCTGAGGTGAGGGGCTAGGGGTGTGTGGTAGCTGCTACCACTGGAGTCCACAGGGGTCTGGCAGCTTACCTGGCTAAGCTGGGATCCTGGTTGTAGTGTTTGGCATGTGTTGAGGTTGGTTGGGTATTTATATGCTTCCCTGGGGCTACACTGAAGCACGTGGAGGTCTGGCCTCTGGAGGTTGCCTGTTTGCCTGGGGCTACACTGAAGTGGCCATCACTGGCTTAGACAGCTGTAGAGTTGGTGTCTACCTGTTTGCCTGGGGCTGTGCTGAAGCATGTGAAAATCTGGCTGCTGGAGGATGCCTGTTTGCCCAGGGCTATGCTAAAACAAGTGCAGGTTCTTGGTACTGGAGTCTGTTTTGGCTATATTCAGGTTTGTGGGGGTCTTGGCATTGTGGTTTGCCTGCTCCACTACACTGGGGCTCAGAATCTCCCACTGGTTTGGTGAAGCAAGGCTTGCTGTGATGCTTCCTGTCCTGGACTGCACTTCCTTTTTACTCGAGTGAGATGGTTGATCTTCCAAGTTTCTTGGGCTATAAGATTGTTTCACCCCATATTTTTGCTGGTTCTGCTGTTCTAGGATTTGTTTTGAGGTGATATTTTATAGTTGTTTGGAGGTGAATGTGGGAGAATTACAGCACTTTACTGCTTACTGTGCTGTCTTGACTCCTAGAAGTAATTCCTCAATGATTTTATCTCTTCTCCAATTGTCTTCTGGGACCAAACAGAACCAATCTACTCCTTTTCCACATGGTGACTCTTCCATTTTGTACAGACATTTGTCATGTTCTCCCTAAGTCTTTTATCCCCTGGGCTAAGCATCCCCAGTGTCTTAAAGTGATCCTCATGGGACATCATGTTCAGTTGCTTCATTGTCCTGGCTACCCTCCTTTGGATATATAATTTGATATAGCATTATGTAGGATAGGTAGGAATAGGGAAAAAAACAAGAAGAGAGGAAGTTAGCTAGAGTACTATAGTTGTTTTCAATTGTCTGTCTCCAGGAGATAGTCATGGGACCTTTGGACCACGTGTACAACCTTTGTTCTATAGCGCTGCACCCAACAGAATAGTCTCCACTGAAATTACTTTAAACAGTTGTTTGATAGTAAAATATGTGTCATCTCCATTGCCAAGTGAAACACAGCCTAGATCATTTGGGGAGATCTGTCAGTGTTTAATACTTTGTTTTTTTTTTATGGAGCAATAAGAATGCCAAGATTTACACATTTTGGGATTCCTAATTGAATCTTACAAGGATGGAAAATGCGAGCTTTGGGAATCTTTAGATATTATTCTAGGTTTTTCATCAAATTCAGATTGTTGTGTGTGTGTCTATCCACGACAATTCAGTAGCTGACTTGGTGATTTAAAGCAATGAGATTTTCCATAGCAGTTGATATCAAGGCCTGCCCATTCCCTTCTGGGCTGGTGCTACATTCATAAAATGTCATTAATGAAATGCAAGTTCTTCTCCTCCCTCTATTCCCAGGCATTGACCTTGAAAAATTGTTTCCTCTGAGCTGCCTGTCACTGCCACATCTGGATGCCAGTTTAGGTGACAGGCACTTTCCTAGCTTGATTGTTGGATGTCCGGAGGATCATAGATATAGAACAAGAAGAGACCATACTGCTCATCTAGTTCTACTTTCTCATTTTAGAGTCCCCAGGTCTGTAGTCTGTTGGTACTTGCCCAAAGGCTCATAAGGCAGCAATGACAAAGTCAACATTTGGAGCCAAATTCCCTAACTCCAAAGCCAAAGCTTTTTCCCTAGTGCTCTGACTGTAGTTCTCCATGGGGAAAAAGGGATACCATGGGGCTAAAATGGCTTCTCTGGCTATGGATTCTGTGAGCACAGGCAGATGATCTAGTATCCTAATCTCTGGAGCCCAGTCTTTAGAACCCGGGGGCTGTGTCCCTGAGCAGGCTTATCTAAGCTTAGCTCTACAGGCAGGCAGTAGCAAACTAAGGTTTTTAATCGGTGCTTTCAGCCTAAGTAACCGTGGGATGATCAATCATAAATTTGGAGCTAGAAAGCATTATAGCATTGTAGATCCAGCAAAGGGACATCAGAGGCTATCCAATCCAAACCTCTCATTTTACAGATGAGGAATTAGAGGTTCACAGAGAGGTTAAGCGACTTTCTCAAAGTCACATAGATAAAAAGAGTCAGGTCTGGGATTTGAGCTCAGGTCCTTTGACTCCAAGATTAGCTCTTCTCTCACTCTGCTAGGCTTCTTCCTGACACATTACTGAAACAAAACTACAGTTATCCCTTCCACATCCTGACTTTCCCTATTGTGGTTTCATTATATTGTGGGTTGGCATAAGAAATTAAATGGGAATTTTTTGGAAGTTTTGTGGAAGCCGCAGATGACAACTGAAGGCCAGCCAATGATACAGAGCCCAGGAAATACTTAGCAAAAATTTCACAATAAGTTACTGTAAACACCCCATAAAGGAAAAAAGAAAAAAAAAATCAGACTTCTTCTCCAGTATAAAGCGAGGGTCAAAAAAATTTACGTGGATTTTCCAGATCACAGGAGCTCTATGTCCCTAACTCCCAGAGATGTGGAAGAGATCACTATAGTCAGGGATTCCACAAATATACTTGGATACAGTGGGAGAATAAGCCAGGGTAGAAGCTCAGAGACATAGGTTATATGCTAAAAAGTCCTGCTGTTTGGCACTTTGCTTTTAAACATTCTTCCCTACACATTGCCTCTCTCAATGTGGCCCTTAAGTCTGTAGGCTGGATCTTTGCTCTAGGGGCTGAAACAAACAGGCCTCACAGTGCAATGAAGGGACTAGGGAAATAGTGTGGGAGGACCGGGCTATAGATTTAGAGCTGAAAGAGGACAGTGGATGGAGTGCAGGATCTAGAGTAAATAAGATCACAGTTCAAATCTGGCCTGACACTTACTAACGGTGTAACCCTGGGCAAGCCACTTAACCTCTGTGTGCCTTAGTTTCCTCAACTGTCAAATGATGCGGATAATAGCAGCCTCCATCTTGCAGGATTGTAAAGTGCTTAGCACAGTGCTTTGTGATGCATAGTAGGTGTTAAATCAATGTTTATTTCTTCCCTTCCCATCTAGTCCAACTAACCCTACCATGAAATGATGCAGAAACTGAGGCCAAGGGAAGTGAAGTGATCTGCCCAAGGTCACACTGCTGGTAAGAGAGAGAGCGGAGATTCAAATTCAGTTCTTGATTCCCAATCCAATACTCTTTCCATGGCGCCATGGAAAGAAACCAGAGACACTCCACATTTCTACTTCTGAGTTACGTCTTCATCTTCTTTATGCGATGGGGATTTCTTGGTTTTCTCCAATGTGGCACAAGTTTTAATATTATTAATAAAAGCTAACTTTATCTAGCACTTTGAGGTTTGCAAAATGCTTTACAAATATTACCTCATTTTATCCCTACGTAATGTTAATACAATTTGAAGGTCCTCCCTGTCCCTTAATAGTCCTATGTGACTTGCTTTGAACCTGAGTCATATGGAAGCCTGAGTCACCCTCTGGCCCTGAAGAAGGGTATATATGCTCTGAGGTCAGCATTTTGCTTTGGGATTCACTCATTGAAAGAGTGTTTGTGTGATTTAGCCAGAGGGGACTCTGGGTAGCTGTTAAGGAGCCTCCCAGCTTTGAAAAATGCAGATATTGGTGCTTCTTTCTCTGGTAACTATGTATATATTGTTTTTGGTCAGACACTTGGAAGCCCTGTCTATTGGTCTTTGCTGTTTGTATTTGTTCTGTTTATATAATTTCTCCTTGTAATTTCTGTTTGTATTTTCTCTGAAGTTCAGGGTGCTGACTTCTCCCCTTAACTAAGTGAATGATGTATGCATACATATGTTTGATTAAAGTAAGATTGTTGACCCCTTTGAAGTTGCTTTCCTTAAGAAAAGCAGATCAAAGAACCTGTGCTAGCAGCCTTTCTGTGCGCTGGTGTTATTGGTCTTACACCCCCACAGTAGCTGCAAGTAGCGTTGTTACACCTGACAATCCTGGGAAGGAGCTGTTTTTATTACTCTAATTTTTCAGAGGAGGAGAGTAAGGTAGACAGAAGTTATGTGACTTTTCCTGGATCATACAGCTAGTCAGTGGCTGAGGACGAATTTGAACTGAAATCTTCCTGACTTCAGATCCAGCAGCACATTCTATCCACTGGTACACCTAGCTGCATCTACCTTTACCTCTAATTTTCTGTGTATCCCATCCCCCTTTGCACTCTTTTTGCTCATCTATAGATAACAACCAGTGGCATGCTGGCAAGTGCTTAATAGCTGGTTCTCAAAAAAAAAAATACGTATACCACACTTTTAAGTTTAATCTTCATTATTACCATTTTCTCTATCACTTTCTTTATCTAGACAAGAAGCAAAACAATGAATCAAGGCCTGATTTTATAGCAATTGCTGATTTTTGAGGCGCAAATGCTTCCACTGAAAGTTTAACAATCTGCTTTCCAGCTATTCTACCACACTCCTGGATACAGCCCCCCAGTAATACAGCCCAATATGGGAACCAATTGCCACTGAAATACAACTCAGATTTAACCCTGGGGATATTATAGATAGAGGGCCTTCTTGTTCATGTAAAGGTTAGGCTAGACGGCTTTCAAGGTCTTTTCCAAATCTGATAGTCAATGATTTTGACCTTGTACAATTTCCCTCAACTGCAGCAACGTTGGTAAACATGCATCTGAGATTTCTGCCTGATGGCAGGAATAGAAAGAAAATGAGACTGTTTCTTAACTCCATTTGAGAAGCTCTCCAGGAGGGCTGCAGCTCATTCTATTTTTTTCTTCGTCTTTTAATTCCTTTTCAACTGCTTGTCTATACTGAACAGTAATGCACCTTATTGTATCCTGCTTTGTTCTGTAATTCTTAATCCTACCAAGTTTAGCACTTTGTTATATACTATACTATCTAGCCATCCATCCATGGTTTCATATGAATATCAGGATGTTGTACTGTGGTGGAAAGGGTACTAACAAGTTTTTTAGACAGAGCCCAAAAGCAAGCCACAGCTGGCAGTTTTTTTGACTGTTGTGGTGACTTGTATCTTGGCTCAGAAACGTTGTACCCAATACCTGGGAAAAACAGGAGTAACTTAACACAAGAGGTGCATTTACCGGAAGTGAAAATAGATCAAGGTTAATGATAAGTTTCTTTCACATAAACCAAACAAAGGTGAGAGCTGGAGGAGAAAAAAATAGTCAAGATGACCTTTCTTTTCTTTTTTTTTCTTTTTTTATATTTAATTTATTTAATATATTTAATTTTCAGCACTGATTTTCACAAGAGTTTGAATTACAAATTTTCTCCCCATTTCTACCCTCCCACCCACTACAAGATGGCATATATTCTGGTTGCCCCGTTCCCCAGTCAGCCCTCCCATCTGTCACCCCACTCCCCTCCCATCCCCCTTTCCCTTCTGCTCTTGTAGGGCAAGATAAGTTTCTATGCCCCATTGCCTGTCCATCTTATTTCCTAGTTATATGCAAAAACTTTTTTGTTGTTTCTGAATGTCTGTTTTTAAAACTTTGAGTTCCAAATTCTCTCCCTTCTTCCCTCGCTGCCCACCCTCTCTAAGAAGGCAAGCAATTCAACATAGGCCACACGCGCATCATTATGTAAAACCCTTCCACAATACTCATGTTGTGAAAGATTAACTATGTTTTGCTCTTTCCTAACCTATCCCCCTTTATTGAATTTTCTCCCTTGACCCTGTCCCTTTTCAAAAGTGTTTGCTTTTGATTACCTCCTCCCCCTGTCTGCCCTCTTTTCTATCGTCCCCCCTTTTTTATCTTCTTCCTCCTTCTTTCCTGTGGGGTAAGATACCCAATTGAGTGTGTATGGTATTCCCTCCTCAGGTCAAATCCGATGAGAGCAAGATTTACTCATTCCTCCTCACCTGCCCCCTCTTCCCCTCCTAGAGAACAGCTTTTTCTTGCCACTTTTATGCGAGATAATTTACCCCATTCTATCTCTCCCTTTCTCCTTCTCTCAATATATTCCTCTCTTATCCCTTAATTTGATTTTATTTTTCTAGATATCATCCTTTCATATTCAACTCACCCTGTGCCCTCTGTCTATATCTATATCTATCTATCTATATATACACACACATACACCTACATATACACATACATAGACACACACATGTATATGTATGCATACACACATATAGCTCTGGAATTTGGTGACAATATTCCTAGGAGTTTTCTTTTTGGGATCTTTTTGAGGAGGCGATCTGTGGATTCTTTCAATTTCTATTTTACCCTCTGGCTCTAGAATATCAGGGAAATTCTCCTTGATAATTTCTTGAAAGATGATATCTAGGCTCTGCGATCGTGGCTGTGTGTTTTGGTCTTCTTTGTAACCAAAGAAAGATTCCAAAGTCTGAGACTGAATCCGAGTGTGTTTTCACTGCCTGGCTATGTTCCCAGCCAACTTACTTGACCCTTGAGTTTTTGGTCGGGGTATGACTGCTTGTAGAGCAAAGAGTACTTTGTTCTAAGCTTGAGGGGATGTGCCATTGATTTTAGAGCTATTTCTATACAGCCAGCTCTGCCACACCAGCACTCCTCCTTCCCCAAGAACTGCCAACCCTGACCTGACACAAATCTTAAGCAGGCTCTGCACTCCTGCTCTGATCTGCCACTTAATTCCTCCCACCAGTTGGGCCTGGGACTGGAAGTAATTGCAGCTGTAGTTCTGTAGCTGCACCACCCCCACCACCCCTGGGGCGGTAACTGAACCACAAACTCTGTCCCCCGCAGTTTTTCCCACTAACTGTCTCTGTGGTCTTTGGTGTTTGTGGGTTGAGAAGTCTGCTAACTGCCACAGTTCACTGACTCAGGGCACTAGGGCCTGTTCTGCCCGGCTCCTGGTCTGGTTGGTCCTGCCACCGCCCATTCTGAGCTCTGTTCCTCTCTGCTCCGTGCGCGATAGACCTCACCCAGTGACCATCCAGGCTGTCCTGGACTGGATCCCTGCTTCCCTCTGCTATTTTGTGGGTTCTGCAGTTCTAGAATTTGTTCAGTGCCATTTTTTATAGGTTTTTGGAGGGACCTGGTGGTGAGCTCATGCAAGTCCCTGCTTTCCAGCTGCCATCTTGGCTCTGCCCCCTTTCTTTTATTTCTTAAAGGGGTAAGAAGTTTTTTAAATTTTTTTTTTAGTTTACAACACTCAGTTCCACAAGTTTTTGAGTTCCAAATTTTCTCCTCCTCCCTCTCCACTCCCCTCCCACTCCCCCTCAAGACCATATGTAATCTGATATAGGTTAATGAGAGTTGGTTTGTTTTTTAAGAGTTAAGAGGGTTAAGTGTCAGGGTTAAGTGACTTGCCTAGGGTCATACAGCTAGTAATGTCTGAGACCAGATTTGAACTCGGATCCTTCTGAGCCTCCAGGACTGCAGGGCTATTGCTCTATCCACTAAACCACCTAGCTGCCCTTTTCTCTCTCTCTGCTTCTAATTCTTTCTTCTTTTCTTTCTTTCCTTCCTTCCTTCTTTCTCCCTTTCTTTATCCCTTTCTTTCTTCCTTCCTCCCTCCTTCCCTTTCTTTCTTTCTTTCTTTCTTTCTTTCTTTCTTTCTTTCTTTCTTTCTTTCCTTCCTTCCTTCTTTCTTTTTTTTTCTTTCTCCCTCTCATCATCCCTTTCTTAAACTCTGAGCCCTAGACCTCCAGCTTCAAGGCTTAGGAAAGATGAATCCATTGTGTGATCCTTAGGTAGGCCATTTAACTTCATAGCCATAGGATGGGAGAAGGAGAATGACTAGCATGAGATCACTTTTAACAACAACAAAAACAACACAAAAAGCAACACAAAATTTGAAGTCTTGATCAAGAAAGGAGAAAAGATGGTTTAGTTGCAATTGAAACTAGTAATTCTTGCATCAGAGAGAATACAGCAAAACATGACTCCCCAAGACAAACAGTAAGATATAGTCAGGTGAATCAGAGGCCACCACTGAAGGAAAGTACATGTGAAGCAGGCCTAGGGAAGAGCTGGTCTGGGATTCATTTAGAGTATAAGGAACAGGAATGGTGGAAAACCCATTTGTTAATCACATATTTAAACTAATTATCCTTGTTAACTAGGTACTAATCTCTTCTATTTCTACTGGATGAAGAGGTACAAGTGCTGCCCTCTCTAAATTCCAGAACCCTAGGGCAGAACCCCAGCCACATCATCTTAGTTACAGCTCTTGATGCAAACTAAAATGTGGTAACAAAAGAAAAGGCAACAAGACATTTTAGATCAAGTTAGGGTTCACTTGAATAACAATTCCAAATGTCCGTAGAGAGAGGGCAACAATTTTGGTAGAAAGTGTTAGACAATAGTTACCTAGGCTTATGGGCACTCATCTCTTTCATAACTGCTTTTCTTTAGGATCCTGCTTTGCCTAAATTCTCTCCCAGGCCACAGAGAGACAAGAGCAGCCCCACAGTAACACACCCAGGACGCTCTCCTTTGTACCACATCTGGGCTATGGAGCTTATATTATCATGAACTCAATTGCACAATGTCTTTACGACCCATTCACTCACTATTGTCCCTCTCTTTCATCCTTTGGTTGCAGGACGCCAGGGCTTTTTCTATGGATTACCACTGACCCATTGCCACTGACCCTTTATTTAAACAAGATTCACCTCCAGGGGCATGGATCTCCATGTGAAACCTCCCAGAGAAACTTTTGGACTTAGCAGTTCATTCTTTCCCTGCTACTGGAAATTTTGAACTCCTTAACTGGGACTTAACTGTCTTTATTGGTGACTGAATGATTGTAAATTTACCCAGCCCACTGTATCTAGCAAGACTTGTATGAGACCATGCTTAACATCTTGTAGAATCATTTACCCAGGTCATCTTCCCATCTGCCCTGCCATGAAAGCATAGTGCCTCACATATATTTAACACAATGATTGTTTTTAATTTTCATTCATTTATTAATTCATATTTCTGATCCCTACTTGCCTTGTTCTTTCACTGAGGTCATTTGATCCAACCTCTTTCCTTTATAAATGAGGAATCTCAGGACCAGACAAGATAAGTAATGAGTTTAAAGGTATACAGTGTATAGTAGCAAAGTCAGGTTTTGAATTCAGGCTGGTTGACTTCAAACGGGTGTTTTCCCATCCTCTGTGGACCTAATTTTCCTCAATTGTAAGGTGAGAAGGGAGGTCCCCTCTTTCTCTAGATCTATGATCCTATGCAGCCCTCAGGAGTAGCTTAAGCTCTGAATATAAATTCAAAGGAAATGCAAACTTCAGAGCTCAACATAAACAAATTCTGCTCTGAATGAAAAAATCCTGTTACGGTTTCCTGTGTATGTTTAGTTCACTCAGTTGTGTCCAGGGAATATTAAAGGGCTTAGGCTAATCTGGGATCATCTTATTTGATAATGGTGAGAAGAGTTCCTAGAATTATGACTTCAGTAACTGTGGAGAAAATAATTGAAAGCAACTTTTTCAAGGACGCCTAAGGCTTCCTCCATTTATAATTGACCAAGACATCCAAACCAATTTCTTGGTCCTGGTTCTAATATTACTCTCCTTATGTCCACTGTCCCAATACCTTTCTTCCTTTTTTTGCCACCAGTGCCCTCCAAACTTATGTACACAATTTGTATCTGTATGGATGATCATAATCTAAAGTTTTCAAGTATCTTGAAAATCAAGATCTACTTGGGAGGCACATAGTGTGTGCTTCATAATTGTCTATTTGACTGGCATGATGGCAACGCCCAATAATTAAGGATGTGTCATATGGAAGAGGCATTTCTGTACATCTTTGGACCACAGAATCTGGAACTCATGGATAGAACTTACTGCAAGGTGACAAAACTGTTCCATATAAAGAATCATTTCTGTTGTTCAGTTGTTTCAGTCTCTTCATGATCCCATTTGGGGTTCTCTTGGGAAAGAAGCTGGAGTAATTTGCCATTTCCTCCTCCAGCTCATTTTACAGATGATGAAACTGAGGCAAACAGGGTTAAGTGACTTGCCCAGAGTCACACAGCTAGTAAGTGTCTTCGGCCAGATTTGAACTCAAGAAGAAGAGTCTTCCTGATTCCAAGCCTGGTACTCTATCCTCTTAGCTGTCCATAAAGGACCAACTTTCATGCAATTTGAACTATACAATGATGAACCATGCATATTTCAAAGCTTTAGAGTTTACAGAGCACTTTGCCCTCGCAACAACCTTTTGAAGTAGTTAGTTTTAGCAAACCTTTCCCTCATTTTACAGATTAGAAGACTGAGACTTAGAGAAGCTAAATAAGGTGCCTGTGGTTGCACAGCTGTAAAGTAGCAAAGTCAGATTTAAAATCATTCTAAAATCAATGTACCTTCCCCACTCTACCAAGTCACTTCAAAAATGGAATAAGCTGCCTAGTGAGACAGTGAATATCCCATCATTGGAAGTGTCAAGGCAGAGATGACCTGACCTTTCATTGGGGATTTTGTAGAAGGGTGTCCTGATTTGGGTAGGAGATGAGGCTGGGTGACATAAAATATGTGCAAGTATTTTATAGTAGGAAAAATGCCATTTAGATGTGTGTCATCGCGATTATTATAACTTAGAAGTGTTTACATTATTGAATATGCTTTGGTTATAATTTTTAACTTATAGCAAAACACAGGATCATCTATAAAACATGTTTTTGTGTTTCCCTGTCTTGTTGTTGTATTTTATTTAAGTGGAAAATTATCTAAATCGTACTGCAGTGATTTGAAAATCCATACCTGGTTCTGTAGTCAACGGATCTTGATTTGAATTCTGGCTCTTCCACTATTTGGGTGACCTTGGGCAATATCACCTCTCTGGGCCTATTATTTGCAATGCATGATGAGGGAATGGGACTCAATGATGACTAAGGGCCTTTCTAGCTCTAAGTCTTTGAACTTCATCCCAGGAGTGGTCCCATCATGGGTCTTCATCCCATCATGGTCCTGGCAGATTTATTTTGTTCCCCCCACATGATGCATTTATTATACACTCTTAAAAAAAGCAGTTTCCTAACCAGAAGTGATGACACAGCATTCTGCATATTGCCACAATACTTAAACATTCTTTGCAATTAGGTCCTAAATTATTGAGGCACGATTTTAATTACCCAGTTCACTGACTGTATTAAAGGAGATCTGTGGTTGCCATCTACATCCAAGCACCATAGTTTGTTTTATTTTTTTAAAGGGTGATGTAATTAATTGATTGTTACACGCAATTGATTTCTTTTCAGTAGAGAACCCCAGGCGTTGAAACACTATTGAAATCATGCTCTCCAACCCCAACCATGTGTTTACCTTAGAAAAGTCACATTTTTCTGGCATCTCAATTTCTTATCTTAAAACAAGTGTACTACTACCTTCTCTAGCTGTCTCCTGATCTTGTGGGAATCACACAGAATCTTTTTTTTTTAATTAATTAATTTTATTTTTAAAATTTATTTATTTTTTAGTTTACAACAGTTCCACAAGTTTTTGAGTCTCAAATTTTCTCCCTTTTTCTCTCCCCCCAGGATGGCATGTAATCCAATATAAGTTCTACATACACCTTCACATTAAACTTATTTTCACAATAGTCAAGTTGTAAAGAAGAATTACAACCAATGGAATGAGCCATGAGAAAGAAGAAACAAAACCAAAAAAGAATAAAAAACAAAGAAAAAATGAGAGAGCAAATAGTTTGCCTTAATCTGAATTCAGACTCCATAATTCTTTCTCTGGATATGGATAGCTTTTTCCATCATGAGTGTTTTGGAGCTGTCTTTGAACCTTGTGTTGCTGAGAAGAGCCAAGTCTATAAAAGTTAGTCATCACAGATACCATGTGTGTGTAATCGTGTATGATATTCTCCTGGTTCTGCTCCCCTCACTCAAGAATCACAGATTCTTATAGATGAAATGCCTTCCTTGTGTTAATTATTTCCTATTTGTTCTGTATATAACTTGATTTGTATGAATTTGTTTGCATGTTGTCTCCTCCATTAGACTGTAAGTTCCTTTAAAGTAGGGACTGGTTTTTGCTTCCTTTTGTATCCACAGCATTTAGCACAGTGCCTGACTCATAGTAGTCACTTAATAAAATGTTTATTGGTTGATCGTTTACTGATTGATTGACAGGACCAAATAAGCCATCTAAACCAACCTCTGCCTGATCTATCAGGAATCCACACCCCTACAACACCCCTGACAGGTGGTCATTGAGTCTTTGCTTGGAGATTTCTAATGAGATAGAATCCACCACCACTGAGGCAGCCTAGTTCATTTCTACCCTGCTCTAATTGTTAGGATTTTTTTTCTTACCTCAATCCTAAAATCAAATAGAATTAAACTTAAGTTTGAGACTAATGATCTAGTCTAACCCTCCCTTTTATAGATGAAGACATAGGCTTAGAGAAGTGGCATCATTTTCATTGGCTGACCCCATGCCCCAAATGTTCTCCCTCTCAGTCTCTATCTCCTGGCTTCCTTTTAAGATTCAGCAAAAGTCTAACTTTCTGCAAGAAGTCTTTCCCAGAGTTCATTAATATTAGTACCTTCTATCTGAGATTATCTTCAGTTTACGCTGCTTATATCTTATTTGTATATAGTTATTTGCATGATGTCTCCTAGCACTGAATTGTGAGCTCCTCAAAAGTAGGGACTAAAAATATTTATTTAGTTTCAGTTTTCAACATTCACTTTTGTAAGATTTTGAATTCTAAATTTTCGCTCTCCCAAACATGGCATCCTATCTGATATAGGCTGTCATGTACAATCATATTAAACATATTTCCACATTAGTCATGTTGTGAAAGCAGAATCAGAACAAAAGGGGAAAACCACGTGAAAGAAAAGAACAAAAAAAGAGAAAATAGTACACTTCAGTCTGCATTCAGACTCCATAGTTCTTTCTCTGGACATGGATACTATTTTCTACTATGAATCTTTTAGAGTTGTCTTAGATCATTGCATTGCTGAGAAGAGCTAAGTCTATCAAGGTTGGCCATCGCTGTGTACCATGTTCTCCTGGTTCTGCTTGCTTTACTCAGCATCAGTTCATGTAAGTCTTTCCAGGTTTTTCTGAAATCTACCTGCTTATCATTTCTTATGAAACAATAGTATTCCATTACATTCGTATACCGCAGCTTGTTCAACCATTCCCCAACTGATGGTCATCTTCTCAATTTCTAATTCTTTGCCACCACAAAAGGATCTGCTATAAATATTTTTGTACATGTGCTGTGCCTCACTCTGTAATAATAATAATAGCATTTATAAAGCACTTTAAGATTTGAAAAGCACTTTAGGTGTTTTATTTGACACTCACAAAAACCCTGTAAGGTAGGTGCTATTATTATCTCCATTTGACAGATGAAGAAACTGAGGCAAACCGAGGTTAAGTGACTTAATCAAGGTCACACAGCCAGTAAGTATCTGAGGCTGTATTTAAACACAGGTCTTCCTAAGTCCAAGTCTAACACTATACTGCCTTACTCTTGGCGCAGTGCCTGGCACATAGTAGGCACTTAATGAAGGCTTATTAATTTGACTTGATCAAGATCGCACAACTAATTTGTAGCAGGGCCAGGTCTATTCCTGTCCCAGGGCAGTGCTCTTCCCCCTCAACCATGAATCAAAAGTGCTTTGAAACAAAGAAGGTTGTTTACAAATACTGGGTAATACTGTTGAAAGGATAACTGTATACTGGACACTGCAGAATTATGTAAATATCCTCATTGTTTGCCCCACCAGGAGTTGATGGTCTGTATCCTTCAGGCATAAGAGGAGGTGGTGATCCCTTAAGGACAAGGCCTCCGTCCTCATACATTCTGAATCCTTTCTGCTGAAGCCAGTGATGTTTGTCTGAAAGAGAAGTTCATCGAGGGCAAAGTAGGTAAATTTACAAACCAGGAATGGGACCTTCCCAGGGCTGCTTTGTGAAGGCTGGTCTCAAAGAATGGGTGCTGCCAGCAGCTGCCTAAACACTATGAGCCGTCCGGTTCTAGCCTCAAATATCTTCCCTGCTGGCCCGTCAATGATAACTAAAATGCCCTTAGAGATATATTCCTTTAGGTTAAATGCACTATTGCCTGCTCAAATTCAATTCAGTTGAAAATAAGAGTTCCTATTGCTACCTAATGAAGTCAAAATTTCCCAGCTTGGCATTTTGCAGCATGGAATATAGATCCATTCAAGGTCCTAAGTAATCTGGCTCTAACCTACTTTTAAAATCTTTGTTCATATTTCTGCCCCTCATATACCTTATATTCTTATAAAATAAAACAACTTCAAAAGATATCAATCAAATTTACTTAAAAAAATAACTCGATACTCACTATCTTTTGAACATATCCTTCCACTGCTACAATAGGCTCATGCCATTCTCTCTGTGTGAAACAGCCTCCTCTAAGCATCTGCACATATTGGCTTCTTATTATCTCTAAGATCAAATAGAAATTTGTCTGTTTAGCATTTCATGTTCTTCACTATCTGGCTCCTTTGTATCTTTCCAGTCTTCTGACCACTAGGTGGTACAGCGGATAAAGCACTGGGCCTGAGGTCAGCAAGATATGAATTCAATTCCAGCCTCAGAGACTTACTAGCTTTGTGACCTTGAGCAAGTCACTTACTCTCTGTCTACCTCAGTTTCTTCAGCTACAAAATGAGATATAATAATAGCCTCCACTTTCCCAGGGTTATGTAGAAGAACAAATGAGATAACATTTGTAAAACTACTTAGCATGATGGCTGGCAAATAGCAGGCCCTTGATATGCTTTACAAGTGCTTGTTGACTAACTGTTGAAATCCCACCCATCCCTCAAGGTTCAACTCAAATTCTTTCTTTTTGTGTAGCTTTTTTAATCCCTGCCTCCCTCCTCCAAAATCCTATAAAATACTCTGTTTTGAGTTCTATTTATTATTATTTGTCTATGGTCTTAGCACCCAATGTACTGCTAGCTCTTCATATCTTATTCATCTTTCTATTTCCCTTAGTATTAGCACAGGACCTTGTCCATTGTAGGCACTCATAAAATGTCTGTGGAATGAACTTTTACAGATAAGGAAACTGAGACCAAGAGATTATAGAATCAGAGACTTAGAGCTGGAAGGGACTTCAGAAGCCAGCCAGTCCAAACTCTTCATTTTACAGATGGGGAAACTGAGGTCCAAAGAGGTTAAGTGACTTGCTTAAGGTCACATGAATATGAAGTATCAGAGGCAATCTCTAAACCCAGGACGTCTGACTCCACAACTAGTTTATTTTCCACTGTGACTTATCTCAAGTCACACAATTAATAAGTGACAGAGGTTAGAATCCACATGTTTTGGCTTCTTACCCAATGCTCTTCCCTCTCTAACATGGAGCATCAGATAATTTTCAACTGTATCTCTAGTTAAGAGAAAATTTTGCTGGCTCCAGCAGAATGGAGAAAAAATTTCAGGACATGCATGGAACATTGTTTAGGCAAGACCAGCTTGGAGGGGCTCCTAACCCAGTTCCTGGCACATAGTAAACACTTTATAAATACTTCTTGGTTCAATGACTAGGAGGCCTTAGAAAGCCTGGGGGCAGCATGAGATCACAGACATATGTAGGCAGGGTTCCAGAAAGTAGGCAAATAACCCTAAAGGTCGGCATATTAAACACTGAACGTCCACTTGGCCTCTTTCACTTTTGACATAGGGTGTCCCTGTGCATCTAGGCATGGTTTGTAGACTGAGAGGTCCAAGTTTACCAACTTGAAAATGCACAGACCGAGAAAAGTTCACCCTGACTCTTCTGCAACTTCCCAACAAAGGACTGGCTAGTACAAAGATCTGTGAAATTCTTCTGAAAAAGATCTAAGGGTTTTAATGTATTGCAAGCTCAGTATGAGCCAACAGTATGACAGAACAGTGATAAAAGGCATCTTAAACCATCCAGGATTAGCTAAATTATAGCCCTGCTATATTATACCTGGGTCAGACCACATCTGGAATTCTGTGTGTGTTGTATATTTGGAAGGGAATTCATATATTTGGGAGCAGGTGAGGGCAAACAGGATAATGAAGGACCAAGATCATAGCTCAGGAGGACCAGGTGAAGGAAGTAGGGATGACTAGTTTAGAGAAGAGAAGATGAGGGAAGAGATGTTAGATGTCTTTAGACATTTGAAGAACTGTCAGGTAGATTAGGACTATTCTACCCCAGACATCTTTTTGTCCTCCACCCTGTTGCTAAAACTTCTAGATTGTCAAACTTCCAGAGACTATGCCATGAGGAACTGAATCTGCGCATTCAGCTTTGGAATTCATGCCCAGGGACCCCTTTTGCCCTAACTGGTGAGTGTGTGACTGTATAACTAGCTAGCCCCAGTCATGCTTCATATTTTATTCCAGTCCTCTTGCTCCCTTCCCCACTCCCCGCCCCCATCAGATCAATACTTCTATTGCTCCTGAAAAAGTAGCAACTCTTCATTGTGGCTATTCTTGATCTTTGGAACTTTCTGGAACAAACTCATTCCCTGTCACCCACCCCATATGCGTTATCTCCCTCTATTAGAATAAAAAGTACTTAAGGGCAGGGACTATTTTGTTTTTGTGTTTGTAACCTAAGTGTTTATAGGAAGCATTTAGAAAATGATTTTTCATTCATTCATTCATTCATTCATATTCTGCTTGGCACCAGAAGGAAGAATTAGGAACGATAAGTGGAATAATAAAAAAGCAGTTTTAAGCTTGATCCGAGGACAAATGGCATTGAGAATTGTGGGCAGAAAACTGAGGGCAGGTTAAGGAAAAAGAAAAAAAAAACACCAAAAATTCCAAACAAACCAAAACCCTGAACTCTACAGAAATCAGCTTGCTGCTAATGCCTGAAGTACAAGTGTCTCATACAAAGAAGGCATTGCCTCAGTTTGGACTTCAGGTTTGAAAATCTCTTCCTGGAATGCTGGGCTGCACTGCAGCCAATTGTTACTAATAAGTCATCGAGTCTGCTTCCCACCCCCCAACCCTCAGCAGACAAATCCTATCTATGAGAACAATGCCAAACTACCAGGGGTCCCTGTTGTGTGTTTGTACAGCAAAGCCAGAGAGCTTTGCAGAACACTTGCATTCAATTTTCTCCTTTAGATTTTAATGCAGGAAAAGGAATAATTCACAAAACATACATCTTTATCACTAATCTCTATCATATTATGTTCTATTTCTAAACACATGAAGGGGGTGTGACCAGGCATATACATACAGACACAGACATGGACATGGACACAGGCACAGACACAGACACACACACACACACACAGACACATACACACACAGACACACAGACACACACACACACGCACAATTAGCTGCTTCAGTAGAAATCACCCCAGCTCTATGAATTCATCCATGTGTGTTCTTCCTGCATTGGTGCAGATGATAATCTTTGCATTGAGATATAATGGAAAGAGCACCAGACTTGGAAACAGGAGACACTGACTCTGCTGTTTCTTAGCTTTGTGGACTCAGGCCAGTGACCATCTCTCTGGACCTCAGTTTCCTCATCTGTGAAATGGGTGAATTTAAACACGATGAGGCAATTGGTTCAGTGGAAAGAATATGATCCTCAGTCTTCTATTTCTGACCTATTTGACCTTGTATGAGTCAATGGACCTTTCTGAGCCTCAATTTCCTCATCTGTAAAATGAGGAGGTTGGACTAAATGACCTTTAAGGTCCCTTCCAGATTGAAAATTGATTTTATGATAAATGATTGTAAATTCTCAATCATATGGTAAAGTACTCATGGCTTCTCACCCACGTTTTTCCATAAATACTTTATGAAAAGAATACACTGTAATGCAAAGAGTAGGAGAGATTTTCCTTTGATTCTTTAAATATGTCGATTGCCCCAGTAGACTGCTTAGGCTAGTCGTTGGTTATCTCTCATTCTTGCTCCATGACTAGCTCATCTTCCTTTCCAGATCATACCTGCTCTTGAGGGTATATTTCATATCACTGTTCTTGGTCAAGTAATCATTATTATTATGCTACAGTCTACTTAACCCTTTCTCCTCATCTCTATCTATGTGTATGTGTGTGTGCATGTGTGTGTGTGTGCACGTGTGCATGTGTATGTGTATATGTATGTGTATGTGTGTGTGAATATAAAAGGTAATTCAAAAGTTTTAATAGCATTAAACTACACTAAGACTTTTGGGACATATAAATATACACGTAGAGATACACACATATGTATATGTGCATGTACACACAGAAATGCAATATACCTATGAATACATGTATGTACCTACATATGGATATGTGTGTCTATGATTTAAATACATGTGTGCATGTGTATCTCCCCAAAGTCTTAGTGTAGTTTGAAACTATTAAAACTTTTGGGACACCCTGTACAAACATACACACACATTGGTATATGTGTCTATCTATCTATCTATCTATTTATTTATAGACACACACAAACATATACATACACAGGGAGAAGGTGGTAAGTAGATACTAGCATAGTAATAACAATTACTTGACTGAAGGAAGTCATGTGAAATATGAAATATCTGTATCTACAGATGTTTATAGGTATATAGATATATGCACATGCATGTATACACAATGCATATTAATCAAATTAACCAAAGGTTTATCTATTTTATTGGGTTTTTCATAAAACCAGCTCTTAGTTTTATTTATTTAGTTCAATAGTTTTCTAAGATGTCTAAAGAGAATCTACCCCCAAGGGACTGAGTTCCCTGGAGAAGCAGCAAGAGAAACAGGTCTGAAAAGAGGAGGTAACGGAAGAACAACAAACCACCTGAACTTTTAACCCTGGTAAAAATACATGCATGCATGTGTATGTATGTATCTGTGCCAGGTATTTACATATGAGGTATAATTTGTGGTCCCCCTCCAAAGCTTCCCTTAATCTAAAATGATGTATCCCTTTCTCCCTATCTCTGCTCCCCCCAGCAAATTCCTCCATTAGTCACCCCTTTCTATTGTGGTAGTTGAGAGATACTGCTAAACTGCACATATGTTCTTGGGAGGGATGACACATTAAGACATCATTGCCCATAATTATTTTCTCAGATGGGCCAGTGGCATATCAGGGAATGAGATTTCTAAGGGAATATATCACAGAATACAAAAGCTTTGACGGGCCAAGAAGGGACAGAGAACTTGAGATCCTGAATGGAAGTTTCTTGGACCACTCCTAAAATATATAGGGGGCACTTAAAGGGAAGTAGAAGGATATGGCAAACCAATTTTGCTGCTTTACAATTTTGCCCAAGGCTAGCCCGATCAATGCTTCAAGTGAAAAATCAAGATGAGAAGTTGTTACTCACTTCAGGGGTATTTTTTGACTGCAATAGCAAAGCATTCACTGGAACAAAATAGTGAAATAAATAACAGAATTAAGCAACAGAACAAATCTCTAATCTCCATGAAAGAACACAGTCTCCCATACTAGTTGAGAATGGAGCATTCCATGGACATTACATGTTCTGAGGTGAGTTAGTTTTGCATTGTGGTTCAAACAGGTTCCATGGCCCTATCCCCTGGAGAGTGGCTGTGCCTTGTAGGCCTACTTTTTGGCCCTACCTCTCAATTCTCTTACTCTGGACAGAGAGTTCCCCTTTCTCCATCTGTTCCACTTAAGCTCTACATCTGTCATCTGTTGAAGCTATATCTCCTGATATTGCTTAGTGCCTCAGAAGCTGCCATTTACTGATTTTCTGCCAACCCATTGCTGGCATATGTTGGTACTATCATTTGTTTCTGGTCTAACAAATAGGCTGGAGTGAAAAAGACACTTTAAAAAAATGCTTGTTTATTGGTCAAGCTTCTTTTTCCTTAGGGTATTACTGTTCTTTTGTGAGGCTGCCCCAGGCCAATAGGCCTCCGAGGCTACCTTTTCAGTTCTTTTCTTAAAAAGTCAGATAAAATACAGGCAACAGTCAAGATTTTTCCTACTTACCTTGAAGAACGATTTTCCTTCCACATTAACATTTACATTTTAACAATGCCTTTTAGAAACAATTCCTTAACTTTAGTAGTGAGCAATGGTGAGAATTTCAGTGACTAATAGTAGGAATTTCAGGTATCATGATAATCCTGGTTAGGGAAGAGGAGAGGGAGATATTTAGATACTTTTAATACCCCTTAAATTGAACTATGCAAGTATTCACTTATTTTTTCAAAGGTTGAGCCAACTATGAGTGTATTAATGTGAATCTATGTATCTTCCTGTGTATTCTTGCTCTTGGCTCTCTATTTTTTTCTGGTTGTTATAAGGAGGTTGGTCAGGGTTCTCCTTGTCTTGACTATACAAATCAAAAGGTAGGCAAGAAGCATGTTCTTTGGATTAAAACACACCAAGAAATAAAACATCATTGTCTATTAGAAACAGTAGTTCATTCTATTGGGAAGGATAAAAATGTGAATCAATGTGATGGGGTGCCTATGCTTGGACCCTAATTCTAACATCACATTTCTCCTTAGCCTCTGCTTGGGTGTCTGTGCCTGGACCCCAGTTGTAAAATTACATCTCTTTCCTAGCTTCAAAGCATTGGCCCTAGCAGTTCTCTCCAGTTCAAGAGCAGCATGCCTTGGCAAAACACTTATCTCTCTTCCTGATACTGCAGCCAGCTGCACCTATAGAATTTATTAGTTTGGACTCCCTGTGTATTGCTAATTGGCTGTGCACTGGAACATAATATTTACTACTTACTGACCTTCCTGATATGTATCCTAGACATAGTCAAATGTATACTCCCTTACATTCATCTTGTCTAACAAGACATTTGATGGAAGCAACCTGGATATCTCCAGCCAGCCCTGACCTTTGGTTGACCGAGTGACATTTCACAGTCAAAACCACACCCCCAGGTAGCCCCCCCCCTCCTTGGGCTATTTCCCAGTGAACTCTGGGTAAGATACCTGCACAGTAGATGCAAAAAGTGCATGTTCCTTTAAGAACTGACCACCCTGGCAGCCGGCCAGGAAACCCACGTGGGAGACAGGCTGGGAGAAAGCTGGGTGCCCAAAACCATCGGAGATCCCCAGGCCTCCCAACACAGGACGGCAGTCTGTGGAAGCGAGGAGAGGCAGCGCAGCACCACCAGCCAGGGAAAACCAACTCCTGACGCTTGCAGCCCAGAAACTTGGATTCTTGAACTTCCAGGAGACATAATGGCCAGGTAAACAGCTCTAATCCCTGCCCCCCTCACTCAGAGAATTCCTCAGAAAAAAAAGAATGCTGGAACAGAGGGGATAGAAGTGGGGCTTCAGTGGTCAAATAGTAGAAGTTCATTAGTCCCAGAGGGGCAGAGCCAGCAGGGGTCAACACCAGGAGCCCAGATGTAATCTTGCTCCCCCAGGGGAAGTGCAAGACACCAGCTCAAACAACAAAGAGCTGAGACCATTGCTGAAGAGCAACAGTGCTGGAGAGCAACCCTAGGGAAAGAGATATCAGGAAGCCAGACCCCTCCCCCACACCTCAGGAAACTGAAGGCTATAATTCACAAAGCCAACAACTAGACTTGCAATCCCCAGAATAAGAAAGCTGGGACAGACAGCCCTGAGCCCCCAAAGCAGAAATTTATTGTGAAGCCAGGAAAAGGCTAACCAACATGAAGAAGAACACAAAAAAATCGAGGACCATTGATTCTTTTTATGGAGACAGGCATGATCAAAATACCAAGTTGGAAGAGAATAGCAATGACACTATAGCCACATCTGATACCTCAAAAGGTAATGTGAACTGGTCTCTAGCCCAAAAAGCATTACTGGAAGAGCTAAAGGAGGATTATAAAAACCAAATTAGGGAAGTAGAAGAAAAAATGGAAAAAAAAATCCACTGATGAAATCAAGTCCCTAAAGAATAAGATTGGCAAAATGGCTACGGAGATTCAGAATCTAAATAGAGAAAAGAACTGACACCCTTAATCACTCCCAAGTCCCACCCCAAAACACCTAATTGACAGGTTTCACCCCCAAATCTTGTATTTAAACTTTCCCTGTAGCCCTGTAAGGTTGCAGGTTCCCTAAGAACTCTTGCCTGCTGGAAGGCACAATAAATCTTTGCCACCTTGATTTAAAGAATGTTTGAGATCATGAATTCATTCCAGACTGCCCTGACCCTCTCCAGTACTCAGGTCTTTGAGGGGCACTCCCTTTCAATGACCCCGTCTGGGAACTCCAGCATTGTGGTTCCTGGACCTCATCTCCCTCAACCCTCAACAAATGCGTTGAACCAACAGTCAATGGACAAGCATTTATTAAGTTTCTACAATGTTCCAGGCACTGTAGTAGGCACTAGGGATACAAATAGAAAGAATGCAACTATATTTACTCTCAAGGAGCTTATATTTTAATGGGGGACAAAATTTACATATATAAGTACAAGGAAAACAAATAAGGAGAGAATAAACAGAAATAAATATAAAATGCTTAAATTCAAGGATGTTTGAGAGGTAGGGCACCAGCAGGCTACGGACTCAATTGACATTTTAGAATAAATAAGGTTATTAGATGCCTTTTTCCTCTAGACAGGAGTACATATAAGGAAGGGTGCTAGACGCTAAAGTGACAAAAGTAGCTGCTAAACAGAAGGTGAAGGGAGGGAAGAACATAGGAAGTGAAGTGAGGTAGGGACAAAAGTTTGCTCAAATTCACAAGCTCATTCAGAGTTAGCCTTACTCCCTTACACAAAGTTCCCAAAGGTAGTGTCTATACAAAAGCTGCTGTCCAGACTATGCAACCATACACCAAAGCAGTGAGCTCAGGAGAGCTTGTGAAAGTGGCATTTATAAGTTGCTCTCTTAGAGAAAGACAGAGGGAGGATGACATTGGGACAATAGCTTGGAAAAGGCCATTCTGTTTTGGGAAGGGAGGAGGAGAGCTCTTTCTTCACTTGCAGTATTCCATTTAGGTTAACTAAGCCAGAAGTGTATGACTAGGCAATGAGATTTGGCTTTAAAATGAAAATTATTCATTCCTGTTGATTTTTTATTTTTTTCACTACTTGTCTTTTGGATATCTACAACCACAGCCTGCTGCAGGGTGTGTGTACAATAAAACAACATTAATTAAAATGCTAAAATATATTTTAGAAGATGCCCAGTGGCAGCAGGGATGAGGCAGACAAAATGAACACAAAATCGGAAATAACAGGCACTAGTGGTTGGTCCCCTTAGGCTTGGCCAGCTTAAAAAGAGAGGTCTAGTACTGACAACTAGTATGCTGGGCCAATGGCTCAGGATTTGTGTTTTCATTTTTCATTTAGGTGTTGAATAAAAAGTAGCTTTTGGCAATTATATCGAAGTACTGCATTTTCACAAACAAAGCAATTAGTCTAGGCTATGGTCAATTGTGGGTCCTCCTTTGTCTCCAATTAAAGGGCTAAGTCTTAAAGATTATTTCTTCTATTTGCAAATCTGCTGAAATGTTCAATGATCACTCAGAGAATTTTAATAGACAAACAAACAAACAAGCAACCCAATGATTAGCCTTATGAACCAGTGTAAACACAAGTATAATTTTTCTCTTTAACTCAACAAATATGATGAAAGTGTCTTAATAATGGCCCTTGAGGAAGCAGTGAACATGATTCCTTTAATAAGCAAACTATAAGGGTGAAAATAGAAATGTTATGAATGCCCAAGTTTACCAATTTGCTTGATTCAGGGCCAATTCAAACTATTCATGGGCTCTGGAGGTGGAGTCTCCTCATGCAAACTACTCTCTATTATTTATATTAGAAAGAGTTGTAAGTGAACAGGATATGGCAGTGCTGCTTACCAGGGAAATCAGAATCTGCATTTTGCATGGCAATTAGAAGACAGGTGGTAATGAGATCCCATGGTTTGTTAGAAAAGACAAAATCTTAGACAGAAGGAAGAGGCTTTTAAATGAGAGAATGGAATAATCCTTCATGGCCATCAGTTTCTAGAAACAGTTTGAGGAAATCCTAGAAGCCAACACATTTCCATAAAACATACCCAGATGTTGCCTTCCTGATAAGAAAATATCTAAAGCCTTAGAGGAAGCACCAAGAATCCAGGGACCCACTCTCACTTTCCCTTTGTCATTAGAAAGAACTTTTAGTGAGTTTCTGAATGTTTCAAAATTTCACCAATATGACCCCAGGGAACAGTCTTTAAAGCCATACCAAATTTTGGTTGGGAGATTAAATCTGAGCCTTCCCTAAATATCTTCCCTATACAACTTTATTTCCCAACTATTTCCCAACAAAGACTCCCATTTGGACCAGATGGTTCTGACGTTTATTCCTACTCTAACATTTTATAACATTATCACCCATTCCATGAGTTTAGCTTCAGTACAGATGACAAGTGTGATGTAGTCCAAGTACCCAGACAGGTCTATTGAAGGATGTTAGGATAGCATCCAACTTCTACCTCCAACTTCCCACCTCCACTTAAAGATCAGCACAATGGAAGATCCATCCATCACCTGTTCTGATCCCAAGGTACATTTATTTCTGTTGTCGTTAAGCTTCTTACCACTGTCTTTGGTTCCTGCTTATAAATGTTTAAAAATACTCACTCGATGCACAGTGGGGATTATATCCTCTCTCATTTCCTAAATGAAAAGCAACTCATGCATTATTCAGAAAAATATTGTATTATTGAACAAAGGATGGGCTCATTCATTCCTTATTATGCATTCAGGTCTTTGCTACCCTTTTAGCGAATAGCACAAATCACATCAGGGTTCTGCTGAGGGGTTTTGTAAACAAAGGCAGAGATCAAAGGTGGCCTATTCATATAGCAAAATTAAGAGATTACCAATAAGAGATAATGGTTTGTTGCAGTGCAACAGTACAGAGAGAATTTCTAACATATTTACCTGGCAAGGTTGAAAGTTGTCCAACTTACAAAGATGGCACCCAGGAGCACAGGGGTGACATTCCACAAAACTGAATAGCTGCTGGAGTTTGTTTTCTATATCCTTACCTTCCCCTTCTTGTGCCCTTTTCCTTGGTTTTCTCTTGCTTTCTCTCTGATACCCAGCTAATTTCTGACCATGCTCTTTTAAGAGAGGAAAGCATTTAGGAAACTAGTTTATATTGAGGTACTAATATCTTTCCAGAGGTGTGGGCAGAATTTTTGAAAAACGAAAATACCTGTAAAAGGCAAACCTTAGTCCAAAGGAACAAGTCACTAATGAAGGAGTTTTAGGCTGCCCAGAATCTGAGTGGAGTTATTTTGGCATAAGGATAGTGTTTATTGACATGTTCTAGGGGTTCTAGGAAACCGGAAATGCAAGGGTAAAGAGCAGGGGTCTGCCTCAAAAGAATTTGACTACTGAAGTCTTCTTTCAGTCCAAGTAGAGAGTTTATTAAGGTGCCAGTTGGGTGGGCAAGATTCCTAGTGAGTCTGCTGTATTTGTGAGGCTAATACCAGCTGGCCAGATTCTAAGAATTTGAGCAATTTAATGGGGATAAGATTGATATTTTATACAAAAAGACTGTGGGAAGATGTGGATGGGATTAAGGAGTGGCAGGTAGCCTGGGGTGGGCCATTGAGCCAGGTGCAGACAATGAGGGCTACAATAAAAGGGCAGTTAAAGGGATTATACTGAGATGGGGTGGATTCCTCAGGGGAATGCCAGGGATCTAGGCTGCTGTTCAAGGACTGTTTTTAGGGGTCTCATTGCTCCATCAGCCCCATCATTTATGGTGTCCTTTAATTGACACTATATTGGCTACTTTATCCTAAGAGAATCATAGAATCAAAGAATTTTGGGTCTAGAAGAGGGACAATTTAGCTCAACCTATTCACCAAAAACCATTCATTAAGTGCTAACTATGCTCCAGAAACTGTGCTAAATTCTGGGAATAATATACAAATGAAAGCTAGTCTTTGCCTTCAAGAAGCTTAGATTCTACTGGAAGAAGACAACACATAAAGGGAGCTGAAGATGGGGATGGGGGAAAGGTATTGTAGAGAAAGTCAGTTGTGTAGACTAGGCTGGCCTGGGCAACTTTCTTTAAGTGGGGGTTCTGGGAGGAGCCGTGCAATCATATGGAGAAGACTCAGGAGTAGAGTGTACTTCCACTGTGTGAATTCTGGACCTGGGGTGTGCTTTAAGGATGAAGAGTTTCTGGGGTATTATATAGAAAGTCTGGAGCAGCTTGGAGAGGTGATTCCTTTTACAAGTGAGAAATCTGAAGCCTAGAGAGTGACTTGGCCAAGGTCATGCAGCAAATGAGTGACAGAGCAGGGGACTGGAAACTGGGTCTCCTGAAAATGCATTAAGGTAGTTCTCAAATTAAATGAACCCTGCAGCAAATATTCTTGTAGGCTGAATCTTCTGGTTACAATGTAATCCAGTCAGTAATTCTGGGGCATGGGATGGATCCTCATAATAGCAACTTATGTTTATGTATCATTTTATTATAATATTATATATTCCTTTGAAATAATATATACAGTTATCCCTTTCACATTGGAGGGAGGAGGGGTTAGGGGCTCTGCACCCCCTTGATCTGGAAAATCTGTGTGAAAGTTTTTGGCCCTTCCTTTGTACCAGAGAAACCTGAATTTTTTCTTTCTTTTATGGGGTGTTTACAATACTTTATTGTAAAATTTGGGTTAAATATTTGGCCATAGGCTCTGTGTTGTCTGCTGGCCTTCAAGTGTTATCTGCCCCTTCAGCAAAACTCCCCCCGAATTGCCATTTAATTTCTTATGCCGACTGGCTATATATTGAAACTGTGATGGGGGAAGTTGGGATGTGAAAGGGATAACTGTTAACAATGTTGTAATATATAATCATCTATTATAATAATAATAGTTGCCATTAACAGAGCACTTTGAGGCTTACGAAGTATATTCTTTATAATGCCACTGTGAGATAGATAGGATAAAGATACTCATTCTACAGAGGAGTCTGCTGGAACTCAGGGAAGCTATGCAATGCATCTAGGTAGTAAACATAGCTAGTGAATGTTAGATCTGGAATTGGTCTTCAGCTCTATCTCAACTCTGAGGCTGGGGCTCTTTCTGCATTACCACACATGGTTTCAGTGACTTTGGTTTCTTATATATCATCTCAGTCAGATTGGGGGAAGGGCAGGGGGGCAGGGTGGGGGTGGGCCTGACCAGAAATTGCCAACCTGGGAAAGAAGGTAAAGTTTTTATCGTTAGTTTTCTAATATGCCCCTTTCAGCATCCTCCTCTTTCTTTCTTGCATTCTCCTCTTTCCCCCTCCTCCTTTTCCTACTGTTTAACGCGTGACCCCTTTCTAGCAGTAGGCACATTTTAACAGAGGAACTTGGTAGCAGAATGAACAGAGAGCTGGGCCTAGAGTCAGCAAGACCTGAGTTCAGATTTGGCTTTAGACACCAGCTGTGTGTTATGTTAATGAAAATGGGAACATCTTTCCCATCCATTAAGAGGTCCATGTGACCTGGCTGAATCACATGAGCCTGAGTCACGTGAGTCTCAGTCACATGGAGCTTGTGGTGGGAGGAGATTGCCAAATGGGTGGAGCAGGAAGGGGTAGAGAGAGAGAGAGAGAGAAAGAGAGAGAGAGAGAGAGGGAGGGAGGGAGAGAGAGTAGGCAGCAGTAGCTAGCATGGGTGAGAGAGGGAGTGATTTTTCTTAAGGGCTGCAGGATGGCCGTGCCCTCTGCATTGATAATGTGTATAGATTTCTTTGTTGCTGTGATGGATTTGACTTTCTGGTGTTGGAATTTGGTTTTCTGGTGTTTGAATAAATGTTTTGGTTTTGTCTTCTATGAAGAAAGTCTGTTATATTTTGCAATTCAGAACTACGCCGGCATATTCATAGCAGCTGTAGCCACTGTGGGTATTGCATTGGCGCTGCACTGTGTGACCCTGGGCAAGTCACTGGTGGTCTCAGTTTCCTCAATAGTAAAATGGGGATAAATAATAGCTCCTACCTTATAAGGTTGTTGTTAGAATCAAATGAAATAATATTTGTCAAAAGCTCTTAGCACAATACCTGGCACAAAGTGGGCACTGTATAAATGCTTATTCTCTTTCTCTCAATAATAATGCCCTAAATTTATTGAGGTGGCTAGGTGGTGCCATAGTACATAGAGGGCTGGACCTGAAGTCAGTAAGACTCATCTTCCTGAGTTCAAATCTGGCCTCAGACACTTATTAGCTGTGTGACTCTGGGAAAGTCACTTAATCCTGTTTGCCTCAGTTTCCTCATCTGTAAAATGTGCTGGAGAAGGAAATGGCAAATCATCCAGTATCTTTGCCAAGAAAACTCCAAATGGGGTCACAAAGAGTGAGACATGACTGAAAATGACTGAATAGCAACAATAACAAATTTATGGAGGGCAATGCAGTTTATTTGTTTCATTTGATTCTCTCCATAGCCCCCTGAAGCAAGTAGATTATGGTGCGTTGAATAGGTCAGTACTCTCACCCTAGACTCCTCATCTTACCTCACTGGATTTTAGAGTGTACATCTTTAAAATGGACAATAATATTTGTTTTACCTACTCTCTGGGCTCGCTATGAAGATCTAATGCCAGAAGATGCAAAATTTGTTTTCAAAAGTTCAGAATGCTATAGAAATGGAAAAAATCGACCTCCTGTAAAATCAAGCTACTCCTGTTAAGTTAATTCAATTAAATAAATACTTATTCAGTAAGTATTGGACTAGGTTCTGGGGATACAAAGTTGAAAAATGACACATTTCCTGTTTTCAAGGAGTGTTCAGTCTCTTCAAAGGGACAAACCCTGTAGACAAGTGCACATAAGTGATAGGAGATAGCATAGGACAATGTGGGACCTGGAGAAATGATCTAGGAAAGTAGGAGGAGAGAATGATCACTTTTAGCTAGGGATGAGAGAGGAAGGGGAAAGAGGGAAGACTTAAGAGGAGGCAGTAAAATATATTTAAAACATAATATGGGACTTTAAGGTTTACAAAATACTTTTTACATACATTGTTATCTCTTTCAATTGTCATAGTGTGGCGTTACTATTATCTTCATTTTACAAATGAGGTTGTATGACTTGTCCATGGTGACTCAGCTAGTAATTATCAGAGATGGGGTACAGTTCTAGATCTAGTACTTCCCCCACCCCCTGTCCCCAGACTATGCTCTTTTTCTAAGGCTGGAGATAAGAAAAGACAACATTCTAGGCATGGGGACCAGTCTGGTGCAGCCAATTGCATGGAATTAGGAGGGTATAGGATCGGATAAAAAGAAGTTAAGTTTGACTATAACATAGAGTTCAGGAAGAGAAATACTGTGACAAAAGGCTGGCGTTATTGTTTTTCTTTTGTTTTTGAAGAGTACCAATAATATCACCAGGTGATGTCTTGACTCATCTGTAAAGAGATTTAAGTGAGGCAGAGCTGCACAAAGGCATCAGCCTCACTCTCTCTTCCAGAGTCATTCAGGTCCAATAGTAAGACAAAAGTCAGGATGACTGGTGATGGCTAGGGATGCAGTGACTTTGCAAGACCTTGGCATCTTCTGTGTTTGACCAAGTTCTAATCATTCCACAGTGCTTGCTTCATCACCTTCATGGCCGTTTGTGCCCGCAGTGGCGTGAATATGTGATGAGGTAATTGACACAAAAAGACAAAGACATGGGGCTAGGTGAGTCGTATAGTCAAGCTATAGACTGATTTTAATGGAGTTACTGACAGTATTTTATACAGGTTAATTACTGAGTTATCTGGACTTCAAAGAAGAGTACAATAAAGCATTGGTTAAGTTTTTTATCTCCTTGTTCCTAGGAGTGAGATACTATTTTTACTCAAGGCTAACCAAATTGAAACATTTATGTTCTCTCGCATATAGATAACCAGACTGAAACATTTCTGTCATCTCCCATGTGGGTAATCAGCTACAAAGGCAGGTTTTCTTTGCCAAGTCTTCTTATCCTAAAACTGGCCTTGCTGTGCATAGGCCCATTTTCAATGGACCCTGCCTTGTAGAGGTCTAAGAGGCCTAAACAGAATATGGCTGGCTCCCCACAGCCATTGGAACAAATTTTTCTCATTGGCCCACTCCACTGGGGGGAATCTTCACGTGTGTGGGATAGATATCTCCCTAACTCACTGATGGGTTTGTGGCCTGTCAGTTCCCCTCAACCTGATTTAGCCCAACCTGCCTAGATGATACAGCTTCGTGGAGCCACAGGTGGATAAACAGCCATGTTGGGCTCAGAAAGCCCTCACACCAGAGGTGCTAGTCCTCCTTTAACACTGAAACACCTCTGGAAAAGCTGGCTGGCAGGAAAAATAGGTGGAAGACAGACTGTGGAAAATTTTAGCTGGCAGTCCAAAGAGTTTGTATTTTATTCTAGAGGCAATAGGAAGCTGCTGAAGATTTTTGATCAGGTCCGTGACATGGTTACTGCATCTCAATAAAATCATTTTACCAGCTATTTGAATGGTGGATTAATTGGTAAGCTATAAGAACAATCCAGGTTAAGTGTTGATGAGGGCCTGGGCCAGGGTGATGATGTAAGTGGAAAGGAGTGGATAAATATGAGAGATATTGCAGAGAGAGAAACAACAGGACATGTTAACTGACTGGATGTAGAGATAAGGGAGAGGAAAGAGGAAAATATGACCCTGAGATTTGTAGTCTGGTTTCTGGAAAGATGGTGTTGTCATTAATAGAAACACAGAAGTGTGGAGGGTGGTCAAGATTCAAGGGCGAAAAACTGAGTTAAATTTTTGACATGTAGAGTTTGACATCATGGCAACTAGAGTTTCACTTTGGCAGTTGGAAATGCAGGACTGAATCTTACAGGAGAGATATATTGGCTGTATATACAGAGTGACTCAAAAGTCTTAGTGCAGTTTCAAGTTTTAATAGCCTTGTCAACTGCATAGAGATCTGAAGCCACCAAGTCAGATGACAGGGAAATCACGAAAACAAGACTATAGTTTGCACTGGTTCTAGAGTTGGAAGGCCTGGGTCCAATTCTTAACTCTGATGCTTCCTATTTTATGATCTTAAGCAAATCCCCTTTCTCAGGACCTCAGTTTCCTTATCTGTAAAAATGAGAGGGTTCTAGTAGATGGCTGCTGAAGTCCTTTCCAGCTCTAGTTCCATAAAGCATTGATCTCATTCCCTTCCTGAAGCTCCCTTCTAGCCTTCCAGGGTCTTTTTGATAAAATCAAAGCTCTTGGGACCTAGCTGCTCTCTGGAGATGACTGCACAATGTTACCATTCGCTTACAATAACAATCACTGGCTCTGTCTGGAGGAGTCTCACAAGGGCTAGCTCTTCATCCACTCTTCCAAATTATCTCATTTTGATTTAATTCCCTAGAAAATAAAGCAGCTGCTTTACAGGATGCTCTGAAGAAATCATATTAGGGCAAATTCTGTTTTGGGTTAGAAGTTTTCAAAATTAATAAGTAACTTTAAAAAGCTTCCAATAATTGGATTCTGCATCTCAAACACAATTGTTATTTAAATTAGCATTCTGTGTTAGTTCCTCTATCACTTTTAACTTATCTTACTTCTTTTTGGACTCAGGATAAATATTAACCATTAAACTTCCAGACATATTGAGTGGCCCAGGTTCTACCTACTGGTAGAACTGACCAGTAGTAGAATAAGAGGTTTGGTTACAGGGAGTGCTGAGAAGGCCTCTCCCCTACCCAAGGATAGCTCTCCTCCATGGTCTATTGTTGATGCCTGAAATTTCATTGTTACAGATCTATTTCTTTGCTTAGGCACTGCCCCATGATAAAATGAGTAACCCTCTTAAGGGGTAATACATTAACTTAGTATACACTAACATAATGATTGTGAATAAGTTTGATATATTATGTGTAACCTGGTAGTTAGATGACTGCAAATTTTTTTTTTTAATTTTTTTTAAAATTTTTTTAATGCAATTTATTTATTTAACATATTTGGTTTTCAGCATTGATTTTCACAACACTTTGAATTACAAATTTTCTCCCCATTTCTACCCTCCCCCCCACTCCAAGATGGCTTATATTCTGGTTGCCCTGTTCCCCAGTCAGCCCTCCCCTCTATCACCCCCCTCCCCTCTCATCCCCTTTTCCCTTCCTTTCTTGTAGGGCAAGATAAATTTCTACGCCCCATTGCCTGTGTATCTTATTTTTAGTTGCATACAAAAACTTTTTTTGTTTTTGAACATCTGATTTTAAAACTTTGAGTTCCAAATTCTCTTCCCTCTTCCCTTCCCACCCACCCTCCCTAAGAAGTTGAGCAATTCAACCTAGGCCACACATGTATTATTATGTATAACCCTTCCACAATACTCATGTTGTGAAAGGCTAACTACATTTTGCTCCTTCCCAACCCATCCCGCTTTATTGAATTTTCTCCCTTGACCCTGTCCCCTTTCCAAAGTGTTTGTTTTGATTACCTCCACCCCCATCTGCCCTCCCCTGCATCATCCCCCTGCCTTTTATTTTTTTTTTTATCTTCCTCCCTCTTCTTTCCTGTGGGGTAAGATACCCAACTGAGTATGTATGGTATTCCCCCTCAGGCCAAATCTGACGAGAGCAAGGTTCACTCATTCCCCCCTCACCTGCCCTCTCCCCTCCTCCCATAGAACTGCTTCCTCTTGCCACCTTTATGCGAGATAATCCACCCCATTCTATCTCTCCCATCTCCCTCTCTCAGTATGTTACTCTCTCATCCCTTAATTTCATTTTATTTCTTTTAGATATCTTCCCTTCATCTTCAACTCACCCTGTGTCTGCTCTCTCTCTTTTACATATATACACATATATATATATACATACATAAAAACACATATATACGTATATATACATATACACATACATACATATACACATAGATATATACATAACAACACATTCACTTATATATATACATAAACATATATATACATACACATATACATATATATATATACATATACATACATGCATATTCCCTTCAACTACCCTAATACTGAGGTCTCATGAATCATACTCATCATCTTTCCATTTAGGAATGTAAACAAAACAGTTCAACTTTAGTAAGTCCCTTGCAATTTCCGTTTCTTGATTACCTTTTCATGCTTCTCTTGATTCTTGTGTTTGAAAGTCAAATTTTCTATTCAGTTCTGGTCTTTTCACTGAGAAAGCTTGAAAGTCCTCTATTTTATTGAAACTCCATATTTTGCCTTGGAACATGATACTCAGTTTTGCTGGGTAGGTGATTCTAGGTTTTAATCCTAGCTCCATTGACCTCCGGAATATCGCATTCCAAGCCCTTCGATCTCTTAATGTAGACGCTGCCAGATCTTGGGTTATTCTGATTGGGTTTCCACAATACTCAAATTGTTTCTTTCTGGCTGCTTGCAGTATTTTCTCCTTCATCTGGGAGCTCTGGAATTTGGCAACAATATTCCCAGGAGATTTCTTTTTGGGATCTATTTGCGGAGGCGATCGATGGATTCTTTCAATTTCTATTTTGCCCTGTGGCTCTAGAATATCAGGGCAGTTCTCCTTGATAATTTCCTGAAAGATGGTATCTAGGCTCTTTTTTTGATCATGGCTTTCAGGTAGTCCAATAATTTTTAAATTATCTCTCCTGGATCTATTTTCCAGGTCAGTGGTTTTTCCAAGGAGATATTTCACATTGTCTTCCATTTTTTCATTCCTCTGGTTCTGTTTTATAATATCCTGATTTCTCATAAAGTCACTAGCTTCCACTTGCTCCAATCTCATTTTTAAAGTAGTATTTTCTTCAGTGGACTTTTGGACCTCCTTTTCCATTTGGCTAATTCTGCCTTTCAAGGCATTCTTCTCCTCATTGGCTTTTTGGAGCTCTTTTGCCATTTGAGTTAGTCTGTTTTTTAAGGTGTTGTTTTCTTCAGTGTATTTTTCAGTATTTTTTTGGGTCTCCTTTAGCAAGTCATTGACTTGTTTTTCATGGTTTTCTCGCATCCTTCTCATTTCTCTTCCCAATTTTTCCTCTACTTCTCTAACTTGCTTTTCCAAATCCTTTTTGAGTTCTTCTATGGCCTGGGGCCAGTTCATGTTTTTCTTGGAGGCTTTGGTTGTAGGCTCTATGACTTTGTTGTCTTCTTTAGGCTGTATGTTTTGGTCTTCTTTGTCACCAAAGAAAGAATCCAAAGTCTGAGACTGAATCTGGGCGCGTTTTCGCTGCCTGGCCATATTCCCAACCAACTAACTTGACTGTTGAGTTTTTCAGTGGGGTATGACTGCTTGTAGACTAACGAGTTCTATGTTCTACATTTGGGGAGGAGGTGCCAGCTCTGTCAGAGCCGCACTCCTCCTTCCCCAAGGACCCCCAGTCTAGGCTGGGCTTAGATCTTCAGCAGGCTGTTGCGCTCCTGCTCTGATCCGCCACTTAATTCCTCCCACCAGGTGGGCCTGGAGCCGGAAGTAACAACAGCTGTAGCTGCCCCACCTCCGCTGCCCCAGGGGCTAGAAGCAGAACCGCGAGCTCCTTCCACTCCCGCAGCTTTTCCCACTAACCTTCTCCGCAGTCTTTGGTGTTTGTGGGTCGAGGGGTCTGGTAACTGCCGCAGCTCACATATTCAGGGCGCTAGGGCCCCCTGCACCCGGCTTCTAGTCTGGATCGTCCACGCCGCTCAGGCTGGGCTCTGCTCCACTCCGTTCCCAGCTCCCAGCTCCGTGTGGAATAGAGCTCACCCAGAGACCATCCAGGCTGTCCTGGGCTGGAGCCCTGCTTCCCTCTGCTGTTCTGTGGGTTCTGCCATTCTAGAATTGGTTCAGAGCCATTTTTATATGTTTTTGGAGGGACTCGGGTACGGAGCTCACTCTAGTCCGTGCTTACCAGCTGCCATCTTGGCTCCGCCCCCCGACTGCAAATTTTAACAGAAGGGTGTTAAAGAGAGCAAGGGCACTTAAGCCATACAAGCTAAGGGACTGAGGGGATGGGAGGACCCTAAGATGAAAATTCACTTACTGCAAAATTTTGCTTAAGTCTGATCCTGTGTAGGCATAGGGGATTTTAAAGAAACAAATACCCAGGGGGGTCTGGGATAGAGACGGCTAGCTGGTTTGTGCTCACCAAACTTAATTTCAGTTGAACAGTTAAGATTAATAAATACTTTGTGGAATGAAACACTTATTTAATGAATATCAAGCTGTTTGTTGTCTGTTGTTACTGGAACACAGTGTTCAAGGAGAAAATAAGTGTATGACATAGGAGTGGCAAAGCAGTTGAAGCTATATTGTAGAAACCTTTAAATGTCAGTCTGCCATTGGGTGACCCTTTACTTGGGGATTGCTGTGCCCCATCACTCAGTCATAAGATACCTACCTAAGGAGAAGTCTTCATACAAAGTTGCTAAAGGAAAGACTTTAGCACTTTGCTATTAAATGAAAAGATTATTCATACAAATTGATAAACCTAAGACACAGCTCTGATTGTGGCATTCCTTTTACCTTTAGGATAAAATACAAAACTCTGACTCTGGCATTTAAAGCCCATCACAACATGGTGCCCATCTATCTTTCCCAACAAACTAGTAGCTTAATAAATGCTTATTCCATTCCATTTCATACTGCTCTCCTTCACATACTCATCATTACTGTCCAACAGCTCTACTGGGTTTCCCTATAGATAATATTTTGTTTCCCACCTCCACGACTTTGCAGAGGCCCTCTATGAATGGAAGGAACTGCTTCTTCACCTTTGCTTCTTGGAGTCCCTAGCTTCTTTTAAGTCACAAAGATCAAACGAATTACAGAACTCCAACATAAAACCTTTTTTAATTCCCCCCAATTTTTGGCGATCTCTTTCTCTTGAAAGAACTTATTCACTTACCTGTCTATCTTCTGCAAGAAAATATAAACTCCTTTAGGGAAGGCACTACTTCAGTTTTGTCTTTGAACAACTCCCCTTCCTGTACCTAGCACAGAGTCTAGTACAAGCGTAAGAGTCAAGGGTGGGATTCAGCTGGTTTGCACCGGTTTGGCAGAACCCATACCTAATTTTATGTTGAGTTTGGGGAACCAGTTATAAAATGGCACTTGTAATCAGGGTTCTCTCTAAGGTGGGTGCAGATTTACATTCCTTACTCTTTTTTAATGTTCAGCTGCACAACAGCGTTCTCTAAGCGGCTGTAGTAATGTTCATAGGGAAGCGTCCTTTGCTTCCCAAGGTGAGAAACTTGTTTGATCTTTTCCCCTTTCCATTGTCCCTTCTCCTCGCTGCCTTCTGCTCCCATCCTGTCCTGGGGGTAGCTCCTGGATTCCGATTGGTGCAGTTGCAGCTGCGGCGTGTCATTATCCCAGGAGCACAGGCTCTCATTGGCTGAGCCCAGGTCTTCGTGGGGTGGTGCTTTGGAAAGGGCTGTTTGGCCTTCTGGTCCCTTCGCCAAGCCAGGGTAGAATGGCTGAAAGGCTGCCCTGCCTTGCTTTCTTTCCTTTTCCTCACCCTCCTTCCCGTCTTCCCCCTCCTCCTCCTCCTCCTTCCCCTCCTCATCCCCCTCCTCCCCTTCTCCTCCTCCTTCTGCTCCTCCTCCCCCTTCTCCTCCTCCTCCTCTTCTTCCTCCTCCTCTTCCCCTTTCTCATCCTCCTCCTCCTTCCCCCTCCCCCTCCCTCCCCCCCCCAAGCAGGCTTTTTCATAGGTGCCAAACAACTCTGAGCTCAATAGATCACTTAAAAATTAGTGAATCAGTGAAACATGTTGTGGAATTTTTAAGGCTAATGGTAAAAAGTTGTGAGCATTAACTTTTGGTTTGGTTTATATTTAGTGAGGGAAAAGATGCCAGCACACTTAGCACCCTAGTCCCATCTAAGTAGGCTCTTTTCAATACAAATAGCTTACTTTCTCCCCTTCTTTACTTCTTGCTTGGTAGTGTCAGAGTCTATTGTCTCCCAAAAGATGGAGGGTGCAAAACAGGCCAAGGGAGGGAGGGAAAGGACTGTTTCAAGGACTCCTAGGATAATTGATGGTAGATGTTCTGCTGAAATGAAAGTGTCCTAGATGTTCTTAAGAATAGCCGTAACACCAGCTCTCAGTTTCTTGCTTAAGAATCTTGGGCAGGGCTATTTACAGGAGTTAAAGCAACAACTAGAAATTAAGATATTTGTTATGTGTCCAGGACTGTTAAGATTCTGGTTAGTAGAGACAAGACAGTAGTGTCAACGGTGAGATGAATAAAAGATAGTCTATAATCCAGTGCTAAGTAGTTAGGTAGGGAACGATTTTTAAACAGCGGTAGGGCATGACTTTGAATGAGTCATTTACCTTATCCAGACTTCACTGAGTAATGTGGGAGTTGGAGCTGATGATCTAAGAGGTTCCTTCCAGCTCCCAATATCTGATCCCATGATGGTAATGACAGCTTAGGAAGGTTGATTCATTTAGCAGTTTGCAGAATGAATTGGAGGGAAAGAGGTGGGAGAAAAAGCTGGCCTGGGAGACTAGTAAGGAGAGAGCTTTACTCCTATCTGTGAGGGAGAATGGCTCAAGCATCTGCTTCTGGTGGGACTTCTGTGTTTTTTGTTATATTCTCAAGGCATCCAGATTAGCTAGCCACTGAGGTACCTACTAATTCTGAAATTCTGTGAAGTGTCAGAGCCCAGATGATGTCAAATATAGAATGAGTAAAAATAAAAACCTGAGATCTGCTCCCTACTCACATCGTTAGTGACTTATGCATGATTTGGACTGAGATTGCCAGTACTTAATAAATGCTTACTAAGTGGCTGATTAAAAAAATGGTCATTAAATCAGAGAATTGGTTGTTAATTTATTTGAATCCTGCCACTGGTAAGAGTCCAATAAATACATGTTGAATTGAATTAAACTTCCCACTAACATGGGCTTAAAATGATCTCACTTAGGATTTTTAGATGGATACATAGTGAAAAAAAATTAAATGAGTCAAAAGTACCCAAGGAAAAAGGGAATTAATTAGTTAGCTGGATGGTGAATTCTGCTTAACCATCTCATTATGAT
Organism: Trichosurus vulpecula; assembly: GCF_011100635.1. Taxonomy (NCBI): domain Eukaryota; kingdom Metazoa; phylum Chordata; class Mammalia; order Diprotodontia; family Phalangeridae; genus Trichosurus; species Trichosurus vulpecula. The sequence goes on along the minus strand of NC_050581.1, from coordinate 50,702,860 downwards.
GCATGGAGATTACATTACTGTAACCATAAAATACATTGATTCCATAATCTAAAGTAAGATTCAGGTTCCATTGATTCAAGCAAATGCAATTATTACTCTAGGCTGAAATGTGGGTTTATCGATTCTTCTAGTGCTTTCTTTAGAATTTGTTCCATTCATCAGTATAACAGAGCACTCTGGACTCGGTTCCCTGGTTTGGGACCATGCAGTATTTTTCTTCACATGCATGTGTCTATGGCCACAGCTGCAGACAATGCAGTAGTGTTTAAAAGTATGTAAAAGGAGTGGGAATGGTAAAGTATGTAGCCACAACTGGAATGAAAGATGTCTCAACCTTTCTGTTTTAGACACAGAGCTGCTCTTTAAGTTAGATAACTTTTTTTTAATTCTGTAACTCCTCAGTATACCTTGACTTAGCTTACTGATATTCTCCTTGATTTCCTTCATTTTAACTTCTGTATCAGAGCCCAGAAACCTGCTATCTTCACCTTCATTCCTAGTTGCCCTACTACCATGAACAAGAGTCTATCTATAGTACACACTTCGTAGGTGCTCCTTCAATAGGGAGTTTCATTTAACCTCCCTTTTCATTGCTCAAATTACATTTTCCACTTTGTTGTTGTTTGTTCTTCATTCTTGAAGAGGACCATGACATCAGGAAGGTGACGCCATGACTTGCAAGTGAATTGGATTTAAGCGAGGGAGTGCTGGGCAAAGTCACAAGCTTCACTCTCAGGACATCTTATTGTGTCATGTATGCTGGCCGGTACTGCTGGAATGGGAAAAACCAGTACTTCTGGATTCCAAAGCACTAGATTTTCAAAATTTACACGCTTATTTCAAACATTGATTTGAGAGACCAGAAAATATGAGTTTTATTAAATACATTTCATTCATTAATGTATTTGTTGATGTTAATTACTAAAATGAATTGAATTAAAAGTAATTGAATTGAGTTGAATAGAGTAAATAATCATAGTTTTGTTTTTCTGTATTTAAAAACTCAAATGAGTTTTAAGGGAATTTTGGATTTTGATGAGAATTATCTGAGAATTACCTTCTTGGCCCATTGGCAATATCAACATGGTAGACAAAGAGATGGTGTAGTGAGCACAGGCTTGAGGAGGTGGTTCAGTAAATATACCACTTCCATAAAAAGATGTCTTGAGCATAAAATGAACCATCATTTTGTTGCTTCACTGTTGCTCCCTATAGAATATTCTTCTTAGAGGTACTTGGTAGCACAGTGAATGGTGTTGGGCCTGGACTCAGGAAAACTTGAGTTCAAATCCAGGCTCAAACACTTGCTATATGTGTGACCTTGGACAAATCACTTAACTCATATTTACCTCAGTTTCCTCAACTGTAAAATGGGGGTAATAATAACCCCTACCTCACAGGGTTGTTATGAAGGTCTAACAAAAAGATATTTATAAAAAGCACTTTAGCATAGTGTCTAAAACATAGTAGACACTATCTAAATGCTTATTCCCTTCCCCTTTCCTTCTTGGCTTCTGCAGCTTTCGGCTATTGCATTCGACTCCTTTTTCTGCTTCCCCATCCCCTACCACTATGTATATTTGATTGACTGTTACTGGTGGACTTTGGTTTGATTTGACAAAACCTCTGGTTTCTCTCTTTTAGACCACAGCTTGGGCTATGCCCTCTTTCCCCTAGGAGAGTTCTTTCTCTAGGTGTTTCTCTGTAGATACTCAACTGTGCATAGAATGTAACGGGATTTTACCCCTAATTGGCAATTACTCTCAGAGGTCTAAAAGTGTTCTTTGCTAAAAATCATAATTGTTTTGTGTGATGGTCTGAGATCTGCCTTAGGCATGATTATGACAGAGTTTATGAAGTGGCTCCTGAGTGAGTGAAACAGAGGGGCAGGGGGAAGTGGGAAGTACAAGAGATAATTTAGTGTGGATCAGTCATTGGATAGCTGCAGTGTGAGAATAGATTGCTAGGTAGTAAGTAGAAAGGAGGATGGGCATCCAAGTATGGCCTTCTGAAGACAATTCTTAAGAGCGTAATCTTTGGCAGTGAATGTAAGTGAGGAAGGGCATCTTAATGTAAATTCTAAGGACTTATTCTGTGTTTAGAGTGAGGGCATTTTGAGATGTGCATGCATCTGGAAGCCAACTTGTAAAGCTTAACAGAGGTAGGTGTTCCCTGCATGTATAGCTAGAGAGGTTATGCAGTTTTGGGTCCTAGTTCTGACATGCAAAGAGCATTTTCAGTATTTGAGAGACTATGATGACAGAATCTTTGAGGACATGAGAAGATTGTTCAGCACTGTTCTGAGCTAGCTGTAGTCTGTTTCCATATAGCAAAAGAGTACTTAGACAGAAGAGGGCCAGAGCCCTAAACCAGTTTGAATGGGTCTGTGACATCTGGTTCTGATGGTTTCCTATAATAATTGATACCTATTTACCATAGCACTCTGAGGGGAGGGAGTCCACATTATTAATTTATAGTGCAACCCAAAGTCTTTCTTCTAACCTGGGGCTTAAATGATAGCTGAGCTGTTGGCTGATCTGAGATTCCCTGACTTGGAGGACCTAAAGACCATGTGACCACAGGAACAGAGGGACCAGATTCTACAAGCTTTGATTCCATTATCCATTTGCCACCTCAGTAGAAATGAATGGGTGATGCTCACAGTGTGTGAAACCAATCCCCTTTCTAATGACACTGCCATATGTTTTCTAGTCTCTTTTACCATACAGGCAGCAGAACTGCCAGGGTCCCTGGTCTAGTACAAATTTGTATGAGCCTTCATTCTCAGGTCAAGGTGGACTTTGCTGTATTCCTCTTGGTGGGTCAGTCTGCCCACTGGGCCACATCTTTTTCCTCATAGAAAAGACCCTTTTATTGGAGAATGTGGAGGAGTTCCTCTAGTAGCTCAGTAAGATTCATGACAGCTCCTTTTGATCCTATCAACAACTGGATTTGCTCAACATGGTAGGGTTAGAATGCTCTAGTTCCTTCCATGACTGAAGTTACTTAACATTTCATGTGATATTCCCACCTTGATATATCAGTTTTTGGAAAGGCTGGCCGTACCTGTCTACAACTCTAGAATAAACAGCCTATGTCACAGAGACTTTGGTTTTGTTTGTTTTGTTTTTACTATATCTTTAAGAGAAAATGAGTAAAATCTTGGGGAGATGCAGCTTAACTATCTTCTAGAGAGAGTTAACTATCATGATGACAGATACTGTGTGAGGCATAGAGAGGAAGGACTAAAAGAAACTGTTTTGAGAAACTGGGTAAGTCAACCATCACCTTTGAGAATAAAGATATTTTGAGCAAAGTTACATTAATCTCTATCTTGTGGAGAAGTTATGATGTAGGTAAGAAATGCTAAAAAATGCTTGAGAGATTGATTGCCATCCTGAGAGAACTGAATGATGAGGCTGTGGTTCCAGTACTGAAGAGGAGTCAGCAATTGTAGTTGACAGAGAAGACTCTGACTGTGATCTTTCTCACAGCTGACACACTCTGGAAATATTCCTTTCTCTTATTTTTTCCACTGTTAAACTATGTTAAACAATGATTCTTATTTGAACATATGAAAGGAAGAGAAGAGAGAGACAGACAGAGAAGGAGAGTTTATGGGGAGATGGTGAAAGAGTTTTCTGGTTCATTTATAGACTGGAATGGCATTCAGAGCTGACTGATGAAATAATGAAAACTTGTCCTTTTTATTAACTTATTATGAGGATAATAGAACGTACCCCTCAAGTGCTTTAGAGAGTAGGTATTTATTAAATTCCGAATAAAACAAATAAAATGGAAAGAAAACAAAGCAAAATAAAAAATAACCTAGGTAGAAAATGAATTTTAAAATGAATCAGTTGCAGTTAGGGAGAACTGAGGGTTTATGTCATTTCCCATGAGCTCATTCATAGGATCAATATTGTATATATGTATATGTTGTGACATAATAATGGCATACAATATGTAGGCTGCTTGATGATTTCTACCTCTAAACCTGTTACATATATAATAAACTAGCTAGGATAGAATAGAATATCATTTGATGTATATCTATCATGTCATAGCTCAAGTTATCTATACTGGTCTCTCCAGGAAACCTAATGACTACTATCCAATTTTGGTGACTCATACAAGTACAAAAGATACTTCCAGAAGGAATCTAGAAGCATTTTTGAGATTATGAACTTTTGAGAAACTGTCCCTTAGGAACACAGTAAAATTTTTATCATGGCTACCAGAAGAGAAAGGCATATTTAGAAATTGAATAGCTAGTTAAGAAGATGGTGTTTGAAAATGGAATTCTGTTTTCTGGACAACAATTTCAAAAAATATAAGAATAATGGACCTTTGGCCAGAAGCAGAGTATAAATAACCAAGAATTTGCAAAAATGGATTTTTCTAGATTCTAAAAAATTTAACCAAAAGAACTTTGAACTGAAAAGGAAGAGAGAAGGGGAAAACTGCTTGGGTATAGGCATATGTTCAGAATCCATGAGACAGAAAGAAGAAAAACTACAAAATTCACAAGCAAAAAGGTCCAACTAATGATTTGGCAATAAAAACTATAGATGTCCATGCATTAAATGTACAAAATATGGGAGAAGAGAAAAAGGGAAGCCAGGGATTCTAAACCTCATTGGTAATACTGAGGCTCGGTGGGAAAGCATCTATAGCTAAAATATGACTGTGAAAGGGTATACATCATTAAGAAGGAACAGAATAAGTAAATAGGTATGGGGGCAGGAGTAGAGCAAAATTGTTTATTAAGAAGATCTAATTATGGGAGGAAATCAGAAGAGCAGAAGAGTGTGGTGGTGGGGAGAACACATATAAAGGTCAATGGAAGCAGAAGTGCTCTTGTTACAGAAGTATGCTACAAATACCCTGGAGAGAAATAGGAAAGAAATGAAAAGTTTGGGAAATAGATCACAATCCTTGCACACAGGAAGTGGTGGTGGCAGCACTGGGAACAGGCACTGATATCCAGATATCTCTCTCTCTGCCAAAAAGAGAGCAACAAATGATTTCCTGGTTGTTTCAATGATAATTTCATTGTTCAAAGAGGATTTCTAGTCTGGATCTGATTCTTTTTTTTTTGATGGCAGCAACTTTAACAGGGCAGAAATGGATAGCTTTCATGACATGGTATAGGCATATATAATATGATAGATGTAACAAGAAATTTAAAAAAATATTTGCAGTCTACTTATACATTAGAAAGACTTACTTCTTAAATATGAAATGATTAAAATCACCACCAAGTTTTTAATAAAGGCTGACAATGGAACTAACTAATCTTTTTTTTAATTTTATTTTTATTTTTTTTAATTTTTATTTTTAGTTTACAACACATGGTTCTACATAATTTTGAGTTCCAGATTTTCTCCCCTCCCTCCCCAAGATGGCATGGAATGTCATACAACTACCACGTATAACTTCGCATTGAATTAATTTATACACTAGTCAAGTTGTGGAGAAGAATTATGACCAATGGAATGAATCATGAGAAAGAAGAAACAGAACCAAAAAAAAACCCCAAAAACAAAAACAAAAGAGAAGAAAAAAATGCGAGCATGAAGTGCACCTCAATCTGCATTCAAACTTCATAGTTCTTTCTCTGGATGTAGATAGCATTTTCCATTGTGAGTCCTTTGGAATTGTCCTTGCACCTTGTGTTGCTGAGAAGAGTGAAGTCTGTCAGCGTTGGTCCTCACGGAATCCATATATCTGTGGTTGTGTACAATGTTCTCCTGGCTCTGCTCTGCTCACTCAGCATTATGTCATGTAGGTTATTCCAGGCTGTTATGAAATCCGTATGATCCCCATTTCTTATGGCACAATAGTATTCCATTACCTTCATATAACACAGCTTGTTCAGCCATTCCCCAATTGATGGGCATCCCTTTGATTTCCAATTCTTGGCTACCATGAAAAGAGCTACTATAAATATTTTTGTGCATATGGGTCCTTTTCACGCTTGTGTGATTTCTTTGGGATACAACCCTAGAAGTGGTATTGCTGGGTCAAAGGGTATGAGCATTCCTGTGGCCCATTGGGCGTAGTTCCAAATTACTCTCCAAAATGGCTGGATCATCTCACAACTCCACCAGCAATGTAACAATGTTCCAATTTTCCCACATCCTCTCCAGCATTTATCATTTTCCTGTTTTGTTATTTTAGTCAATCTGACAGGAGAAATGTGGTATCTAAGAGTTGTTTTGATTTGCATTTCTCTAATCAGTAATGATTTAGAGCATTTTTTCATATGCCTATAGATATCTTAAATTTCTTCCTCTGAAAACTTCCTGTTCATATCCTTTGACCATTTCTCAATTGGGGAATGACTTGTATTCCTATATATTTGGCTTGGTTCCCTGTATATTTTAGAAATGAGGCCTTTATCAGAGATACTAGTTGTAAAGATTTTCTCCCAATTTTCTGCTTCCCTCCTAATTTTTGTTGCATTGGCTTTTTTTGTACAAAAACCTTTCAGTTTAACATAATCAAAATTATCCATTTTGCATTTTGTAATGCTCTCTAACTCTTGTTGGGTCATAAATTTTTTTCTTTTCCATAAATCTGATAAGTAAACTATGCCTTGCTCTCCCAAATTACTTATAGTATCAGCATTTACTCCTAAATCATGAACCCATTTTGACTTTATTTTGGTATATGGTGTAAGGTATTGGTCTATGCCCAGTTTCTGCCCTACCATTTTCCAATTTTCCCAACAGTTTTTGTGAAATAGTGAATTATTAGCCCAGAAGCTGGCCTCTTTGTGTTTATCAAAGAGTATATTGCTATAGTTGTTGACTTCTCCATCTTTTGTACCTATCGTATTCCACTGATCCACACCTCTGTTTCTTAGCCAGTACCAGGTAGTTTTGATAACTGCTGCTCTGTAGTACAGTTTAATATCTGGTATGGCTAGGCCACCTTCTCTAGCATTTCTTTTCATTAATACTTTAGATATTCTAGACCTCTTGTTTTTCCAGATGAATTTTGTTATTATTTTGTCCAGCTCAGTAAATAATTTTTTGGTAGTTCAATTGGTATGGCACTGAATAGATAGATTAATTTAGGTAAAATTGTCATTTTTATTATATTAGCTTGGCCTAACCATGAACAACTGATATTTTTCCATTTATTTACATCTGACTTTATTCGCGTGAAAAGTGTTTCATGGTTATGTTCATGTAGGCCCTGGGTTTGTCTTGGCAAATAGACTCCCAAATATTTTATAGTGTCTACAGTAACTTTGAATGGAATTTCTCTTTCTATCTCTTGCTGTTGGGCTTTGTCAGTAATGTATAGGAATGCTGAGGATTTATGTGGGTTTATTTTATATCCTGCAACTTTGCTAAAGTTGTTTATTATTTCAAGTAGTTTTTCACTTGATTCTCTAGGATTCTCTAAATAAATCATCATATCATCTGCAAAAAGTGATCATTTAGTTTCTTCTTTAGTTTTCTTCTAATTCCTTCAATTTCTTTTTCTTCTCTTATTGCTACAGCTAATATTTCTAGTACCAAATTGAATAGTAGGGGTGATAATGGACATCTTTGTTTCACCCCTGATCTTATTGGGAATGCATCTAGCTTATCCCCATTACAAGTAATGCTTGTTGATGGTTTTAGGTAGATGCTATTTATAATTTTAAGGAAGATTCCATTTATTCCTATGCTTTCTAGCATTTTTAATAGGAATGGGTGTTGTATTTTGTCAAAGGCTTTTTCTGCATCTATTGAGATGATCATATGGTTTCTGCTAGTTTTGTTGTTGATATGGTCAATCATGCTAATCGTTTTCCTAATATTGAACCAACCTTGAATTCCTGGAATAAATCCTACCTGGTCATAGTGTATTATTCTCATGATAAGTTGCTGCAATCTTTTTGCTAACATTTTATTTAAAATTTTTGCATCAATATTCATTAGAGAAATTGGTCTATAATTTTCTTTCTCTGTTTTGACTCTACCTGGTTTGGGTATTAGTACCATATTTGTGTCATAAAAATAATTTGGTAGGACTCCTTCTTCACCTATTTTCCCAAATAGTCTGCAAAGTATTGGAATTAGTTGTTTTTTAAATGTATGATAGAATTCACATGTAAAACCATCTGGCCCTGGAGATTTTTTCCTAGGGAGTTCATTGATGGCATGCTCAATTTCTTTTTCTGAGATGGGGTTATTTAGAAATTTTAATTCCTTTTCTGTTAGCCTGGGCAGTTTATGTTTTTGTAGATATTCATCCATATCTCTAAGGTTGTCAAATTTATGGGCATACAATTGGGCAAAATAATTCCCTATTATTATTTTGATTTCCTCTTCGTTAGAGGTGAACTCACCCTTTTGATTTTTGATATCGGTAATTTGATTTTCTTCTTTCTTTCTTTTAATCAAATTGACCAAACGTTTGTCAATTTTATTGGTTTTTTTCATAAAACCAGCTCTTTGTTTTATTTATTAATTCAATAGTTTTCTTGGTTTCAATTTTATTAATCTCTCCTTTGATTTTCAGTATTTCTAATTTAGTATTTAATTGGGGATTTTCAATTTGCTCTTTTTCTAGCTTTTTCAGCTGTATGCCCAGATCATTGATCTCCTTTTTCCCTATTTTATTCATGTAAGCATTTAGGGATATAAAACTTCCCCTAAGAACTGCATTTGCTGCATCCCATAAGTTTTGGTATGTTGTCTCATTATTGTCATTCTCTTGAATGAAGTTATTAATTGTTTCTCTGATTTGTTCTTTGGCCCACTCATTCTTTAGAATTAGATTATTTAGTTTCCAATTAATTTTTAGTTTATTTTTACATGGTTCTTTGTTACAAATTATTCTTATTGCATCATGATCTGAAAAGTGTGCTTTGACTACTTCTGCTTTTCTGCACTGGATTGTGAGGTTTTTATGCCCTAGTACATGGTCAATTTTTGAGTATGTGCCATGTACCGCTGAGAAGAAAGTATATTCCTTTTTATCCCCATTCAGTTTTCTCCAGAGGTCTATCATATCTGCCTTTTCTAAAATTCTGTTTACCTCTTAACTTCTTTCTTATTTATTTTGAGGTTAGATTTATCAAGTTCAGAAAGGGGGAAGTTGAGGTCTCCCAATATTATAGTTTTGCTGTCTATTTCTTCCTGTAAATCCCTTAACCTCTCCTCTAAGAATCTGTATGCCTTACCACTTGGTGCATATATGTTAAACAATGATATTGCTTCATTGTTTATGGTGCCTTTTAGCAGGATATAATGTCCTTCCTTATCTCTTTTAATTAAAACTATCTTTACTTTTGCTTTGTCTGAAATTAGGACACCTGCTTTTTTTACTTTAGTTGAGGCACAATATATTTTACTCCAGCCTTTTACCTTTACCTTGTGTGTATCCCCCTGTTTCAAATGTGTTTCTTGTAAATAGCATATTGTAGGATTATGATTTTTAATCCATTCTGCTATCTGCTTCTGTTTTATGAGACAGTTCATCCCATTCACGTTCAGAGTTATGATTTCTATCTGTGTCTTTTTCTCCATCCTATTTCCCCCTGTTTATGCTTTTATTTCTCCCTTTCCCCTTCTCCTCCTCAACAAAGTTTTGCTTTTGACCGCTGCCTTCCTCAGTTTACCCTCCCTCTTTATTCCCCTCCCTTATCTTACCATTTCCCACTAGCTACTTCTCCCCTCCCTTCTGACCACCCTTTTCCCCCCCTTCCCCTCCTACTTCCCGTAGGTCAAGTTAGATTTCTAAACTTATCAGGGTATGTTATTCCCTTCTTGAACCAGATCAGATGACAGTGAAGCTCAAATACTGCTCTTCTCCCTCCCTTCTTTCCCTCTAGTATAATATGTTTTTGTGCCTCTTCATTTGGTGTAATTTACCCTTTTCTACTGCCCCCTTACCTCTTCTCTCACAGCGCTCCCTTTAAATCTCTTACTTATGTTTTTTATCTTTACATCAGTTAATTTATACAGGCATTCACAATCTATGTGTATCCCTTTCAATTGTCATGATAGCTGTACCATTCTCAAGACTGACATATATGTATATATATGTATATAAAACATACATAAGATGATATAATCCCACATAAAGATGCAAACAACCTGCCCTTATTGGTTAATAAGGTTTGTGGGGGTTTTTCCCCCTGGTTACCTTTTTATGTCTCTCTTGAGTTTTGTATTTGGAGATCAAATTTTCCATTGAGTTCTGGCCTTTTCATCAGGAAGGTCTAGAATTCCCTTATTTCATTGAATATCCATCTCCTTGCCTGAAAAATTATGCTTAGTTTTGCTGGGTAGTTGATCCTTGGTTGTAGTCCCAGCTCCTTTGCCCTTTGGAATAACATATTCCAATTTCTCCTGTCTTTTAATGTGGAAGCTGAGAGATCTTGAGTGATCCTGACTGTAGTTCCGCAATATTTGAATTGCTTCTTTTTGGCTGCTTGCAGTATTTTCTCCTCGAGTTTATAGTTCTGAAATTTGGCTATGATATTTCTTGGTGTTTTCAGTTTGGGATCTCTTTCAGGGGGTGATCTGTGAATTCTTTCAATGACTATTTTGCCCTCTGGTTCTAGGACCTCTGGGCAGTTGTCTTTGATAATTTCTTCGAAGATACTGTCAAGGCTCTTTTTTTCATTGTGGATTTCCGGTAGACCAATAGCTCTTAAATTGTCTCTCCTGGATCTATTTTCCAGGTCAGTTGTTTTCCCAATCAGATATTTTACATTTTTTTCTATTTTTTCATTCTTTACATTTTGTTTTACTACTTCTTGGTGCCTCATAGATTCATTAGCTTCCACTTGCTCAACTCTAATTTTTAATGAGTTAGTGTTTTCATTTTGCTTTTGAGTCTCCTTTTCCAATTGGTTGATTTTGCCTCTCAGGGTGTCATTTTCTCTCTCTAGATTCTGAATCTCCGTGGCCATTTCGCCAATCTTATTCTTTAGGGACTTTTCCATTTTTTCCATATTTTCTTTTAGCTCCCTAATTTGGTTTTTAAAATCCTCCTTTAGCTCTTCCAGCAGTGCTTTTTGGGCTGGAGAGCAGTTCACACTACCTTTTGAGGTATTAGATGTATCACCAGTGTCATTGCTGGCGTCTTTCATATTGGTATTTTGATCCTGCCTGCCTCCATAAAAAGAATCTATTGTCCTTGGTTTTTTTGTGTTCTTCTTCATGTTGGTTTGCCTTTGCCTTTGGGGCTCAGGGCTCTCTGTCCCAGGTTTCTTATTCTGGGGATTGTGAGTCTAGAATTATAGCCTTCAGTTTCCCGAGGTGTGGGGGAGGGATCTGGCTCCCTGGCTTCTCACTCCCTATGGGTGCTCTCCAGCACTGTTGCTCTTCAGCAATGGTCTCAGCTGTTTGTTTTTTGCGCTGATGTCTGGCACTTCCCCTGGGGGAGCAAGATTACATCTGGGCTCCTGGTGTTGACCCCTGCTAGCTCTGCCTCTCTGGGACTAATGAACTTCTACTATTTGACCACTGAAGCCCCACTTCTTTCTCCTCTGTTCCAGCATTCTTTTTTTTCCTGCAGAATTCTCTGGGTGGGGGGGGAGGGATTAGAGCCATTTACCTGGACATTATGTCTCCTGGAAGTTCAAGAAGCCGCATTTCATTCCTTCAGGCTGCAAGACTCAGGAGTCGGTGTTTCACAGCCGGTGGTGTTGCTCTGCCTCTCGTCGCTTCCACAGACTGCTGTCCTGTGTTGGGAGGCCTGGGGATCTCCCCTGGTTTTGGGCGCCCAGCTTTCCCCCAGCCTGTTTCCCACGTGGATTTCCCAGCCCGCTGCTTCCGCTTTTGTCTGGAGCAGCTCTGCATGCTGAGCACTCTCCGAGCCTACAGATTTGTGCCTTCGGCCTTTCAGACTCTCCCAGCTTTGAAATTTGCCCCACGCAGACTGCTCGCAGTTTCCAACTCTCTCAAATCTGCTCAAATTCACTTTTTTATAGGAATCTGACAGACCTTGTGAGAGAGCTCTGGTAAGATGCTGTTTTCATGTGGCCATCTTGGCTCCGCCCCCCTGGATCTGATTCTTACTAACAAGTTTGGAGTGTAAGTAATGAGTATCTTCTGGAAAAATGGCTATTTTACTTTTAATTTTTTTTATAGAAAAGAAGTTAGGTATAACTGATACCCAGACAAAATTTGGGAAGAGCAGATTTCAATGGTTTCCGAGGAAGAATAGGTAGAATTCCATAGAATTAAATTCCAAGAGAGAACTCACCCCAGAAGGGATGAAATTTCTTAAAGATGAATTTTTGAAATCTACCCCAGGAAGAAAGAGAAGGGGATGTGGATGCACATGGAACTCATTGACTGTCTTTGATGTTAAAGAAATATGTACCTACTTTTTCTACCTACTGGATCTTTTCTTCTTCCTTTGACCTCCTTGGGTTGTAGGTGTAGTAGTGCTATCATTGGGTCAGAAGATGGAAGCAAGGGCAGAAAATTGAAGGTGAATGTAAAAGAGAGATGCAGTCCTATGAGAATAGTGTCTGAAATAATAAAGCTCAGAATAAGCTGCAGCTGGTAAGGAAAGATAAGGCCAGCAAAAAAGTTTTCTTTGGCTACATTTGGGAAAAGAAGAGGATCAAAGAAGGGCTAGAACTCTTGCTTGGGGGTGAATAGGATGATGATAATTAATGGCAGAAGGCAGAGCTGCTCAATTCATACTTTGCTTATTTTGCTTGCCAAGGAGAACGATCTTTGAATTTTAATAAAAATGGCAAATAGGTCATTGAAAACCAAGATAAATAAGGAGCAAGTAAAATAACATTTAACTGTCCAGGAAGGGAACTTCAAATCAGCAGGTCTAGATGAATTGGATTCCAGGATATGGGAAGAATTGGTAGCTCTGATTGCTGAGTCATTCTCAGTGATTGTTGAAAGGTCAATCAGAATTAGAGAGGTGAATTAGAAATAGAACTGGAGAAGGGGAAATATCTTTTCAATCAGTCAGTCAATAACCATTTCTTTTTTTTAAATTAATTAATTAATTTTTAGTTTTCAACACTTACTTTCATAAGTTTTTGAGTTTTAAATTTTCTCCCCTACTCTCTGCTCCCTCCTCTCCAAGATGGCATGCGGTCTGATGTAGGCTCTACATATACATTCATCTTAAACATATTTTCACATTATATATTTTTACATTTAGTCATATTGTAAAGAAGAAATAGAACCAATGGGAGAAACCACAAAAAAGAAGAAATGAAACAAAAGAACAACAACAAAAAAAGAGACAAAATAGTATGCTTTGATCTGCATTCCGACTCCATAATTCTTTCTCTGGGTGTGGACAGCATTTTCCATCATGAGTCTTTTGGAGTTGTCTTAGATCCTTGCATTGCTGAGAAGAGTTAAATCTATGAAAGTTAGTCATCACACAATGTGCCTGTTACTATGTACAATGTTCTCCTGGCTCTGCTCACTTCACTCAGGATCAGTTCATATTAGTTTTTTGGGGGTTTTTCTGAAGTCCACCTGCTCATCATTTCTTATAGCACAATAGTATTCCATTACATTTATATACCACAACTTGTTCAGCCATTCCCCAATTGATGGGCATGCCCTCAATTTCCAATTCTTGGCCACCACAAAAAGAGCTGCTATAAATATTTTTGTGCATGTGGTTCCTTTTCCAATTTTCATGATCTCTTTGGGATACAAACCTAGAAGTGGTATTACTGGGTCAATAAATAATCATTTATTAAGGACCTACTATGTGCTAGATGCTGTGTTAAGTAATGTAGATACAAAGAAGGGCAAAAAATAGTCAAGGCTCTCAAGTAGCTCACAGTCTAATGGGGGAGATGACCTATGAGCAACTATGTATAAACAAGATATATACAGGATAAATTGAAAACAACCACAGAGAAGATACTAGAATTAAGAGGGACTGGGAAAGGCTTCTTGTAGAAGGTAAGATCTTAGCTGGGACTTGAAGGAAGTCAGGATGTGGAAATGAGGAGGGAGAGAAGTTCAGGTATGTGCGGTAACCAGTGAAAATGTATAGAGGAGTTGGAGTATCTTTTGTGAGGAATTTCAATGAGGCCAGAATCATTATATTTCAGAGCATTTGGGGGTTACAAGAGCATCAGACAGTTGGTTGGGGCTAGGTTATGAAGGGCTAAACGGAGTACTTTATATTTGATCCCAGAAGTAATATGGAGCCGATGGAGTTTATTGACTAGGGGTCTGCTGTGGTCAGAACTGTGCTCTAGGAAGATCAATTTGACAGCTGAGTGGAGGATGTGATCTAGTGAGTTTAAGTTTAATTTTGGGCAAAATTCTAGGACGTATCACGAAAGGAATAGTTAGCGTCTAGCAAAGGAAGCCATAGTCACAAAGAGCCAGCATGGCTTCATCAAGATTAGATAATGTTAGGCTAATCTCATTTCCTTTTTTACATTCACTAGACCATTATCAAGGGCATGCTATATAGTTTAACCTACGTTTTTGTGTCAGGCACCAGCTCTTGACTTTTACTAGATCATGGTACAGGTTTTTAGAGGAGGTCCTTCACAAAAATTTTCAGGTTTGCATTCTCACTCAAAGTAACTCCAGGAAAATCTGGCCTTTTTTGCTCTTCTTAGAAAAAGACTTTCACTTCTGTATATACTCAGCATAAAAATACATAAAATATGGAACATATTTCATTTAATGTGATATAAAGGGGAGAAAAGGTTTATTCCCATTCCCATCAACAATTTGGTAAATTCTTGTCCTCTTTCTGGAGTGTTAAACAGGTCACCTCTTCCAAACCTCCATCTCATAGGCTCCACCTTCTTCCAAGAAACTATACAGTCCATGTGTCTCATAGTATGATTGTAGGCAAGGTCTATGTATATGTTCCTGCACCTTAAGGCTTAATGTTTCCTTGCTTTATGGTATGCATGGTTCCCTTCTGTATAGGTCTCCCTCTGATTTAGTTTTCTACTATGTTGCTGATATCAAAGATCTGTCTCCCTTGCCTCTTTCTACTACTGAGGCTCTATCTCCCCTTTGGATGTATGGATGCAGTTCTTTTTTTTTTAGCACAGCCCTTTGTCCTAACATGGCTTGGTGTCCCCCTTGGCACCTACTCTCCATGGCTTCCAGGTCAATGTGATGCTGCTTTTTGTTAGAGTTTTACATCTCTTCCTTCATAGTCCCTTTTATACAGAAGCTCCTGTCTTGTGAATGTACCCTCGAAGTCTTCAAGGGGAGGAGTTTTACCTTATTCTTCTGGGCAAATTCCCTCTATATCAAGGGTTCATAAATATATAACCAGGCATCCATGGACCTTGAAGGGCTCCATGGATAGGTACAAAGGTGTCTGTAAACTTGGATGGGGAAAAAAGGACTTCTTGATTTTCACTAATCTCTAACTGAGAGTTAGCATTTCCTTCAATTATGAATGCAGGTAACAGACTAAAGTAGTATTAGCAACAGTTGTGACTTAGTCACCAATAGAAATAACAGATATTTTCATATCACATTATAGGTGAAAATTGATTGGGTATGCAACATGACATGTGTTGTCTTGTCAAAGGCAACTTCATAGTTTAATATTCTTTTTCAAGCTAAGCAACAACTGCCTTCATGGTGATATATCTTTTAAAAATAAAGTATAACTTTAACTTGCTTATATTTTAAATGTATTATCTTAATATTTAATGAATTAATAAAGAAGAATACATATTACATCACAAATTTATTTCTCAAGTTTTTCTTAACTATTTCAGTATTGTCTTTCTTTTTTACTCCTATGAATATATGGATTTAAGAACATTCTGAGAAGGCCATAGGTTTCACCAGACTGCCAAAAGAGACCATGACACAAAACAGTTAAGAACTCCGGCCCTATACTAGTAAAGCATTTCACAAATTTTCTTAGGTTATTCTTGAGGAGATACGTGGGATGGGCAATAAGTACTATAGTTAGATGGATTTGGAACTGGCTAGACCAAAGAAAAGTTATCAATGATGACAACTGATGTAATTAATGTAATTTACTAATGATGTCTACTTGGACATTTTTTTTTAAATTAGTGACTTGGAAGAAGGCAGAGTTGGTGTGTATTCTAGGCAGAGTTCTGATCTGACCTAATAGAATAATTAGAGCCTGACTATGCAAAGAATTATTTGCTCTATTGAGACAGGATATAGTTTTTCAAACAGGGCACAAGGATTTGTAGTGAGTATCCTCTTGATGTTGCTATCAAACTGTAACAACAAAGTTGCTAGCAGCTGCTGTGGAGGTAAAAGACCACCAACAGCAGCACACAGGAGGGCTGCTAGCATAGGTCCTTTGATCTGCTTTTCTAAGGAAAGCAACTTTAAGGGGTTAACAATCTCACTTTAATTAAACATACATATATCATTCACTTAATTCAGGGGAAAAAGTCAGCACCCTGAACTTCAGAGAAAATACAAACAGAAATTGCAAACAGAAAATATAAACAGTTCAACAGACAGGCTTTTGCCTGATCATAGCAGTACATGCATAGTTACCAGAGGGAAAAGCACCACCATCTAGGTTTTCAAAGCCAGGGCTGGGGCTCTTTTGGCGGCTACCCAGGGTCTAGTCACCAACACTCTTTCGATGAGTGTGCTCCCAAAGGCAAAACGCTAACCTCTGAGTTTAGATACACTTCTTCAGGGTCAAAAGGCGTCACAACCATGTGACTTAAACTCACATGATTTAGGCCTTCTTGTGACTTAAATGCTTGCTCAGGGTCAAAGGGCATCACAACCATGCAACTCAAATTCACGTGAACTAGGCCTTCCCTCGATGCAAGTAGGTCATCAAAGACTCCAGATTCAATCAAAGATTCCTTAGTTCTGAGAAGAACCCCAAAACAAAGGCGACAAAAGTCCACTTCACTTGCCATTACATTCGAAAGGCAAAACTCATCAAAGGTACTTGATTACCTCAGCAGTCCAAAAGAGAAAACAGTAAAAAAGTTTCACCCTATATTCTTAGTGACTTCCCCAATTCCAAGTGAAAATGGCCCATGTTTCCATCAGGGCTGAGAAGCTCCAGAGCAGTAGTTCAAGTCGACCTTAGGTTCTTCTTGGGAGGCCTCTTTCTGTTGGATAATTGCTCACCAGAAAGTCTGTACCTGCTTCCCAGGTCATTAACCTGTGCAGAGTTCCTGATTAACTCAAACTTTATGGCATTTGAAATAAGATCAAATCCAGTCGCCATACCATTCCATCACACTTAGCAAATTTTCAGATGACATAAAGCTTGGGTGGGGACTAACTAACATGCTGGATGACAGGATCAGGATTCAAAAAGATATTGACATACTAAAATGATAGGCCCAATCCAGTAAGATGAAACTTAACAGGGACAAATATAAGATCCTACCATTGTGCTAATAAATAATTTGATAAGTGCTTGAAGGGGGCTGTGTTGTTATCTAACTGCTTTTTTGTGAAAAAAATATCTGGAGGTCTTAGTGGATTGCAAGCTTAATATAATTTAAGAGTCTCTCAAATCAACATAATCTGAAGCTGCTTTAATGAAGCATGGTTTTCAGATCAAAGAAGGCGATAATCTTACTGTGTTCATCTCTGATCACAACATATCTCAGATACCATATTCAGTTCTGGGTACTGTGATTAAGCAAAGAAACTGACAAAATGAACCCATATGGTGATGGGAAAAGATTGTAAGGGCCAGTTGAGTGCAGTGAGGTGTTTCAGCATGGAAAATACAAGAAAATACATAGGGTGGTGCATAACAGCTGTCCAAATACTTGATGGGCTGACACACAGAAGAGGGATTAGAGATGTTCAGCTTGGCCCCAGAAGGCATAATTAGGAAAAAGAAGTGGAAGTTTTGGAGAGGCAAATTTCAGCTCAATAATTGGAAAGAAGTCTGAATAATTAGAATTGTTCAGAAGTGGAATGCATCACCTTAAAAGATAATGAATTTCCTATAGTTAGATGTCTTGAACCTGAGACTAGGTGACTGACCTCTTGTCAAGTATGCCATAAACAGATTCTTATTCAGGTTTTGGTTGGACTGAATTGTAATAACCTTCTAGTCAGTTTCCTTGCCTCCAGTGTCTCTGCTCTTCAATACATCCTCCACTCAACTGCCCAAGGGTAGTTCTGACAATGTCACTCTCTTACTCAATAAACTCCAGTGGCTCCCTATCGTCTCCAGGATCAAATATAAAAATGCTTTGTGGCATTTAAAACCCTTTATAACCTGGCATCTCCCTACCTTCTTTCCAATCTTTATTCCTTTCTACATTTTCTATGACCTAGTGACACTGGCCTTACCGTTTCTCACACAAAACATTCCATCTCCTAACAGCGAACATTTTCACTGACTGTTATCCATGTAGTAGAATGCTTTCCCTTTTCACTCGCAAATCCTAGAATCCCTGGCTTTCTTCAAGATTAAACACTAGTGCCTTACCTTGTGCAAGAGACCTTTTCCTATTCTCCCCTCCTTCCAAATTGCTAGTGCCTTCCCTTTGAGATTACCTCACACTCACACTGTATGTATCTTATGCGTACATGATTATTTGCATGATGGTTCACCCTTTAGAATGTGAGCTCTTTGAGGGCAGGGATCATGTTTTTGCCCTTCTTTGCATCTCCAGGGCTTAGTTCAGATCCTGGCACACAACAGGTACTTAATCAATACTCATTTAATAAATAATAAATGAAGCAGGTAGGTGGCAAAGTGGATAGAGTGTTGGACCCACCTGGAATCAGAAAAACTAGAATTCAAATCTAGATGAGGCACTTACTATCTATGTGGCCCTGGGCAAGTTACTTAACTCCTTGTGCTTCAGTTTTCCCATCTGTAAAATGGCAATCATAATAGAACCTACCTCCTAGGTTGTTGAAAGGATAAAATGAGACAATATTTTAAACTAACTTTTCAAACCTTAAAGTTCTATATTGTTATTAATACTACTGTTACTACCGTTGTTGACCGAATGCATGAATGAACAGATGAATGGGGGATGATTCCGAGTTCCTTTCCAACTCTGAGTTCCTGTGATTCCTAGAGTTAGCTAAGAAACAAATAAGCATTCATTAAACATCTACTATGTTGCAGACATTGCACTAGGCACTGGGGACTTTCATTCTATTGGAGGAGACAGATGTATAAATAAGTATATATAAAATAAACATAGGGTAAGTTTGAAGAGTGGAGAATCACAAAAGACTTCATGTACAAAAGTTCCTCCTAGTTCTAAATCCCACACTTCATGATCCCATGAACCCTCTGGTTATCTAATCTTGAGATGGCAAGACATTTTCTTACTCGAAGGGAGTGGGAAGGACTAGTTAACCATTTGGAATCAAATAATGGAGTCCCCCCCTTCATCAGAGGAGATGAAAGTAAACACGGGCATCCAGAAGTCCCACTAGTTGGATTACTTAGCTCTCAAAATATACCTCATACCTGGAGTAGGCAGTTATGTGAGGTGCTTGGTTTAGCTTGGAGGTGTGTGGGAGAGATAAGCTGGGCCTGTAATCAATCAAACAGTCAATCAAGCAAGAATTTGTTAAGCACCTACTAAGTACCAGGCACTATATATGCTACCAGATATAGAAATACAAATAATGAAACATTCCATACTCTGGAGCTAACATTCTAGTGAGGGAGTAAAGAGTACATGTAGGATAAGCATAAAGGTAACCAGTTGACAAAACAATAATTTGTTAATCACCTACTGTGTGTCAGACACTGTGCTAAGTGCTGGGAATATAATAAAAAGCAAAAAACAGTCCCTGCTCTGATGGAGCTCACATACATACATACATACACATATATATCTATATACACATACTGATAGATATATGTATATTATATATGCATATATAATAAATATCACATGATATTTATAGGTAATATGATACATACGATATAATATACGATATACATACGATATAATATACGATATACATACGATGGAGCTCACATACATACATACATACACATATATATCTATATACACATACTGATAGATATATGTATATTATATATGCATATATAATAAATATCACATGATATTTATAGGTAATATGATAAATGGGATATAATCTTAGGGAGAAAGCATTGGCATTATGTGGAATAGGGAAAGCCTTTTTTTTTTTTACAGAAGGTGGGACTTTATCTGGGATCCAAAGAAACCCAGGAGATGAAGATGAAGAAGGGGAGAACTCCAGTGAAAATACATAGACTTGGGAGATGAAGTATCTTATATGAGGAACAATGAGACCAGTGTCATCAGATCCCAGGATACATAGGGAGTGGGGAGTGGATAAGATGGAGGTAGGCTGAAAAAATAGGAAGAGGCAGGGTTACGAAGGGCTTTGAGAGTCAACAGAATTTTATAGTTGATCCTGGAAGTAATAGGGAGCCAACCACAAGAACATACAGGATAAATATAAAGAGAATAGATACAAATAAATATGAAGTAGCTATTGTGAGAGGACATTAGCATTTGGGGGTGATCTGGAAAGGCTTCATGTAGAAGGTAGTTCTCGTGCTGCATCTTGAAGGGAAAAGAGATTCTATGAGGCAGAGGTGGGAGAGTGTATTCTACTACTGGAGGATGACAAAGAGATGAGAAGAACAGAGGAACAGAGAGATCAATTTATTAGGATGGTGGAGAGTAGGAAGGGAAATACTTCTTTAATGCCATTGACGCAGGGAATTAGTCAGCTAAAAAAGTGGGAAAGGAGTTCAATACATAGTGAGGCTGGAATGATTGGTTGGGACCAGGTTGTGAAGGACTTCGTAAGTTCAGAAGAGAAGTTTTTATTTGTTCTAGAGGCAATAAGAAGCCACTCTTGTTTATCAAGTAGAGGAGTGACCTGACCAAACTCGTGTTTTAGGAAAGTAATGCAAAGGATGACTTGGAGTGGTAAGACGATTAAGGCAGGGAGACCAATTAGGCTGCTTCAATGCTTTAGTCAAGTGGTGAGGGAAGCCTGAATGACAGCCGGAGGTAAATACTTAACATCAGCACCAGGTTGTAGGATAGCCCCTCTTCAGATCTTCAATGCTTCTTCCCTCTAGATTCAACCATCTACCGGCCTATCATCTAATGAATCAGAGAGAAGTTACCTTGGTCCAATCAGCCCAAAGCCTAAATTTCAAGTGTTTTACAATGTTGCCTGATGACTGATTATCTTGATACTGAACGTGCTGAGCTAAATATACTCCACATGAAGCATGACAGTTTACCTGTCGTGCCTCATTAACATTCGAAGGAGAGTAGTGGATAAATCAGCATGTACTTTGCTCAATATTTATCCCTTACAGAATACACAGAGGAAAGGCACTTGGATCATTTACTGAACATATCTAGTTTATTTTCCTGGCACATTCTATTACGGGTAGGATTCCCCTGACTCTGCCCTGAATCTTCATCACTCCTGAGCCTGGGATGGCAACCTCCAGAAGCTGTAGCACCTGATAAAAGAAAAGGGTTGTTGGTTTTTATTTTTTAATTTTTAAAAATATCTTGGAGTTTGGTTTCTCTAAATCACTGTGACGCAGGGTGGTCACAGGTCACATTTAACTGGTGCAGTTGCCTGTGAGAAATGTTAAACACGAACTATAAATAATGCAGTTGCTGCTGCCTTTGATTTCAGGGACTTTAGGAATTTGCCGCATTACAGAACAAAACGCAAGGGCGTTGACACTGGCACCCTGCATGGCTTTTCCAGAATTGCTCCAACTGTGATTTTTAGTTTAACTAATTAGCCATCGTTCATAACATGAGCTCATTTTTATGTAGTACTTTTGGCTTGCAAAGGGGTAGCTTCTCAGCAACTTTATAGGATAGGTGGTGAATATAATAACCCAATTTTGTAGATAAGAGAAATGAAGGGCAGAGAACATAAGAGACCTGTTTCTAGTCACACAACTAGTGGGCATTAGAGACAGAATTTGAATCCAGGTCCTTTGACTCCCAGGTCCAGTGTTCAGTCTACTAAATTAATGGTTTTCAAAGTGTCATCTGGACATATGAGTTCTACAGGGGGATCAAAGTCAAACCTTTATTTTCATAATAATATTGACATTTTAATTTCTAATATAATAAATATTGACCGCTATAATGCATACAAACAAAAGTTCCTTGGGTTCTCAATAATTTTTAAGCATGTACAGGGGTCCTAAGATCAGAAAGTTTGAGAACTACTGTACTAATCAATAAAGAAGCATTTATTGAGCACTTACAGTATGCCAAGTACTATGTAGCATTCCTGTATACTAAATCTATTAACTTCAAGCTAAGTCTTAAAATACCTTAGGATGTCATCATTTATATCAGAAGTATAATTAAATTACCCCTGAATCCTTAAAATATTGTTTTAATCTACCTAATTAGAAATATACAGCAATCTTAGGATGGACAAAGTTATGTCATATTCTAACATGAAGAAATCTGCATCTTATACTTGGTGCATTAAATGGTTTAGTGGCGTATATGTAATTAATAACACATGCTACCTTTTATTTGAAAAGCTTTCATTCTGTCCCCCCTCCCTAAAAAAAACACAAGAGCATACTAATTGGTTAATACCAGTTTTCAGAAGAAGCCTACAGACTTAAATACCTAGCTCTAACTCCAACTAAACCTTTTCCTACCAGATGGGATTCCAGGGGGCACTGTGAGTATCAGTCAAATGAAGCTGCCTGTTTCCCAGGATCTCAGGGTAGCTGGTTATCAACCACTCCTTAACTCTATCCGTGCATGGGTGGTACTGGGCTCAGTATCTGTCTAGGGGCTCTGACTGTATCATGTCTCCACCTACTTAGATACTCCCTTTCCACATTTTTCAGCTGACTTACGCCTGTGCCAATGGCATTTAAGAAATTTAATTGGACAAGAGAAAAGGTAGTAAAAAGATTTACTGCTTCCATGGTAACATAGAACTTACTTTCCTTGGGATCCTGGGTCCCACTCTCTCCCAAAAGTAGAAACTGTTTCTGGGTTGGAGCCTGATTCTTTTTTCTCCTGCTTTAGGGATCAGAGCTGACCTGGAAGCCAGTGACCTGTTTTAGACATCCTGCCTCCCTATGAAATAGGAAATAGATACAGTTAGCTCACCTCCCATTGTCTACACCAAAATTAGAGGGTGATGTAAAAACTTGCCACAACCCTTTTTATCCAGATGTATGGACAAATAGGGCAGCAGGATGCCAGCTCTAGAGTCCTGGGAGCTAGAGCCAAAAAAGGAAATTAGCAATTATATAGTCTACCATATCATTTTATAGATGAGGAAACTGAGCCCTAGAAAAGTTAAGTGAGTTGCCCAAGGTCACACAGGTGGTAAATGGCAAAGCTGCAGTTAGAACCCAGGTGCTCTGACTCCACGCGCCTTATGCTACACTGCTGTGTTGCAGTATATTCCTGCAGTCCTTGCACTGAAATAGAAAACTAATAAAATGCCCTGGAGGCTAATTCCCAGGTAGCACAGCCTGACTATTAAATTTAATGCTGACAGAAGAAGGGGGGAGGGGCAAACAGAGCCCCAGGAGCCAGTGTACCCCTCTCTGTTACCTTTAAAAAAGTCATGTGGGTATGTGCCCTGCATCACTATCTCTCTACAAATATATTCATCACATCCATCTCTAAATCATGGAGGATTCACCAATTGTCTTGTCCCTCTTTGTCTCGCTGCAGCCAGGAATTGTAGTCCTTCTCTACATATAAAAAATATTGATTGCATGCTAAAAAATTGTCTCCTTTAAAAATAGCAAGCTGCTGAGTCATTCACTCAGACTGTGGGTTAATTGGAGCATCTGGGGCAAGGCCTAATGCCTCCTCTATTACTTAGAGAGGGTTTTGCTTTAAGAGGCAAACTAACCCTAATCAGACCATGCTAAGAAGCTGTTTTTCTAGGACGAAGAAGAATCAGACCAGGTGAATTAAAGTGAATTATGTAATTGTGACTCTTAATAAATTAATAAGTCCCATTCTTCATCATTGATGTACTTCTTAGAGAAATGAGAAACAATGTCATATATCTATCAAATGATGCAACTAGAACACTATTAAACTATAAGGAAGGAGGAGGGGGATAATAATTAGAACACAGTGCCTTGTATCTCTGCAACAGATATCTCTCTCTCTCTCTCTCTCTCTATCTCTCTCTCTATCTATTTGCCAGTTTATCTATTTATCTGGTCATCTATGTATATGTGCAACTATATGCATATAAACACACATAACTATGTACTCTGATAGATAAATCCTATAGGTTATCTATATAATTGAATGTGATCATCTGGATTGGAGTGAACAAATTATTGACTGAAGGAGAAATCCATCCAACTGCCTGATTCATACAATAAAACTTTATTTTTTAAAAATATAGGAACCATTCTTAGCTCATTGGCCATACAAAAAACAGGAGTCAGACCAGATTTGGTCCATGGACTGTAGTTTTTTGACCTCTAATCTGGAAAGTAAATATTTTTGTCTACTTGGTTTTTACCTGTGTTGAAAGCTACATGACATTCTTTGGAGTTGAAAAATTTCTTCCAGGAGGTTTTTTTCCTAGGCTTGTTGCAATTAGCATATCAACAACCTGGAGAAACTGGTAAAATCTTTCTCAGCATGGTCTCTGTCCTAGATCTCTTCTATTGTGGTGGTGAGCCCATATCTCCCTGTTTTATGCTTCCCCTGGAATTTATAATCAGTCATCTAAACATAACAAATAAGGTTTATCTTGTTATATTAATAAATAATAAAAAAGATTATCACCATTATTATATCTTTCCTGGAATCATGAACAGTTCTGATATATGGATTGCAAATCCCATGGATGAGAATTATATAGGGAAAGTCAGCCCAAGAGAATAAGATTTTAAAAATATATTTATTTTTCCCCAATTACATGTCCAAACAATTTTTTAAAATTTGCTTTTTTTTACGTTTTGAGTTCCAAATCCTATCCCTCCTTCCCTCACTCCTCTACCCCTCCCTGAGATGGTAAGCAATCAGACGTAGGTTATACATGTCGTCTCATGTAAAACATTTACGTGTTAGTCATTTTGAATAAGAAGATTAAAATAATATAAAAAGAATGAAAGAAAGTGAAAAATAGCATGCTTCAGTTTGTATTCAAACAATATCAATTCTTTCTCTGGAGGGAGATAGTACACTTCATCATTAGTCCTTTGGGATTATCTTGGATCATTGTATTGCTGAGAATAGCTAAGTCATTCACTGTTCGTCATACGATATTACTGTTACTGTGTACAACATTCTCTTGGTTCTGCTCACTTCATGTCGTATCAGTTCATGTAAGGTTTTTCTGAAATCATCCTGCTTTTCATAAGAATAGGGAATTCCTTAAGAATTATATGCTGAACATGCACTAATAAACAATTCCAATGAGGAGGAAAATAGAAGTCTGGAAGAAACCTACGTGGATGCATAGGTAACTCACAAACCAAGGTAAAATGTTCCTAAGATACATACCTTGTACGCCTATGAGGAAGCATTTTGCTCTACTGAATAAAATGCTTTTTATAATAAATAAATAAGCAAAATGCGATTTTGTGTTCTCTATTCAGTTCAGTCAAATGTAAGATGGTAAAGATGTGGTTTACTGTTTTCTATCTAAAGATGTGGTAGCCTGTTTTCTATCGATTATCCTGTTGAGGATGCCCTCAATGTGTAGGGGTAGATGATTCTCATAAATGTTTTATATAGATGGGAACATAAAAATATGGGTTGATATTTGGTATGGTCTTGGTTGCTGTTTTTTACGTTGATAAGGCTTCTTCTATGACAGTTTTTTCATTACTTTAGTATCTGCCCCTCTTTCAGGTACCTTATGAATCAATCTGTGAATGCCCTCACAACTGCATTTCCTCTATCAAGGATTTCCTCTAAGGATACTTATTCTGATCCAGATTTTTTCCTGACTTTGTTCTCTTTGATGCCAATTCTACCTCCTCTCCAAACATATCTAAGACTGAGATGTTAGGGGACAAGTATGATGATTCTTATATATTAAAAATAATAGATTAGTTTCTGAGTTCCCTGTGCATCCACATAGGTCTCTTCAAATAACTGCTGTTTTTCCTCCACATTGGAATTTGTTCTACTGCATCTTCAGAATTTAATTAAGTTTCCCACCCTCTTGGGCCAACTCTCCCTGTTGAATTTTAGTCCGGGGGTCCAACTCTCCCTCCTCTGAACCTTTTCAAATTTGTTATCACAAAATTTTGGGTGCATGTCAGACTATGCTTGGTTTTCTTCTTCTCTGTCACTAACTATAGGAAGCCACTTACCCCTAAGATTCCTATTGTTTGTATCCTAGCAACTAGTTAATCCCTGTAGTAAGAATAAGGTGCGGAATAGAATTTTTCTTTGTTGATGCCTTTACCTTTTGAAAGAAGAAATTAACGTTAAGGCAAAAATCATCAAGTCAGCTCTTCGAGAGAAAGAGAGAGAGAGGGAGAGAGAGAGAGAGAGAGAGAGAGAGAGAGAGAGAGAGAGAGAGAGAGAGAGAGAGAGAGAGACCTAAATGAGTCTGTAAACTTTAATTCTCTTTATTACTATATCATGCCTTGGTGCCAGACTTTGATTCCAGGCCAACCACTTTTTCCACTGACGTGTATCCCCACTCCTCATATTGTGCTTGATGTCAAATAGTGAGGACATTACATGGATGATAATAGAATATCACAAATGCAAAAGGGTAAAAATTGTCAGATTGCTTGACCACGTCTTTGGCAGAGAATCAGAATCAGAATCAGAACCAAAAGTATTAGTTGATTGTCATTTCTCTGAGTTGGATGGGCAATAGCTCAGTTTTTTCAAAAACTATATTTGGAAGGATTGTGGGATAACTCTGTCCCTGTAAAAGCAGACTTCCCAAAATAAATGCAGTGTGTGCTGTGAGGACAAGTTGTGAAAGAAAAAAATCCTGAAACATATATACTACCTTCCACTAGTTTCCAGGCATCACTATTAGAGTTTGAGCTAGTGGTACCTGTAGATCAGACTAAAACGGAAATGGGTATCAATTACCATGGAATTTGCGTGGGGGCATTACTATAACATTATGTACAGGCTAGTGAGATCCTTGTGCTTATCCTGGCCCACCCCACCCCCCAACAATGTGCTTTGGGATATCCTGCTTGGGACACTGTTCAATAACTATGATTGTAGTGAGTCTTTCCTGGATGTTCTTATAAGGCACTGGAAATGTGCCACTGGAGGGTCAAGAAATACTCATTTCTTTTTGAAATCCTTTTTAGCATGGGACAGTTTCTATACTTTTCCGAGAGGTAGGAGAACTAGAATGTTGCAGGACAGATTAAAGGGATCATGGAAGGCTTTCAAAGAACAGTTGTTAAACACTGCTGTGGGCTGGGCACTGAGGGAAACATGAATGAAACAATCCCTGCCTTCCAATGGCCTGAAGTCTAATGGGACAGAGAAGACATGTATAGAAATCTTTTATGGATTCTTAACCCCATCGATGTGGGTGCTTCTCCAACAGTGTGGATTACAGCTCACCCACCTTCTTATTCTATACGATTCTTGTTTACATGCTCCTATAATTTCTCCATAAGGGATCTGTTCAACGTAATGGAAATGTTTAGCTCAATGTTTTAAATTTTGATGGATATCAGTGTAGCACTCGAGCTGTTTAAAGAAAAAAAAGAGTTTTGTATACACACAGATAACTTTAATATGAACCAGTGTATGCTAGGTACATAAACACATATCATGGGTTAGTCGATACAATGCTGGACTCATAATCAAGACAGCTTGGGTTCAAATCCCACCTCTGAAACTTATTAGCAGTGTGACCCCTTGTCAAGTGACAGCTTTTCATTGTCTTAGCCATCTTTTTGGGACTTAAGTGAGAGGTACTATGGTACATGATACAATGGAAAGAACACCAAAATTGCACCTGAGTTTGAATTCTCTCAGCAACTCACTTCTTATGTGGCCGTGGGCAAATTGCTTCCCTTCTCTGAGCCTCATTTTCCTCATATGTAAAATGAAAGTTTGGCTTAGACCTCTAAGGTCCCTTCCAACTGTGATCTAATGATTTGCTGAGTCACAGACTGGTTACATTCTTCATATCTGGAAGGAGTTCTCACACTAGAAATGTCAGATCCTTTGCAAATATATCTAAGTGCATAAAGGGGGCTATGAATAGCTTCTTTGAGCATTTAGAGCAGGAAGAGAAACTGCTTTTGCTTTTGATTGGAAGAATTAGAACAGGCTTTGTGGAGGAGGTATCATTTAAGCTGAGCTTGGGAGAATGGACAGGATTTCCATAGGTGGACCTGGGAGAATAGATTATATGTATAAGAAATGTTGGAAAAGTATGAAACATGTTGAAGAAATGGTGAATTGTCCTATTGTGGCTGGGCCATAGAAGATGGCAAAGGGAAGAAGTATGAGATAAGACTAAAGATATAGGCTGAGATCAGGCATTCTGAATATGCCAGGCTAAAGGAGTTTAGATTTCATTCAGTAGGCAATGTAGAACCCCTGAAGATTTTGAGAATGGAGAGAGACATCATCAGAATCATGCTTTATGGAGATTAATCTTTTTGTAGGATTGATTGTAGCAAGGAGAGACTTGAGGCAGGAAAACCTTTCATGTAAGAACCTATGATTTAGACTTGAAGTTGGCTCCAGTTTCTCTCGAAATGCTGGTAGGACTTGGCCTACTGTGGCCCAGGAAACTGAGCCAATGGCATTGTCTAAGATCTAGAATATATGAGGTTTCCGAGAAGAGGAAGGGAAAGTGGATGTCTGAAGCTAGAACTGGAAGAAGGCTTGTCATCAGGATTACTAAGTAAGTTTCTTTGAGACCCCACTTCATGAGAAGACATTTGGCTAAAATCACAATGTCTTCTTCTAGGAGGTAACCCCTTTGCTACTCTGAGAATTTCAATAATGCTTTCTGAGATTACTCATTAAATTCCACATCAGTGGAGGAGAAATAGTTCATGATTCAGTGGAAAGAGTAGTGATTCTGCAGTCTGAAGACCTTGGTTCAGTTCTTACCTTTTTTGCTTATTACCTGTGTGACCTTGGCCAAATCATTTAACCTTTCTAGGAATCAGTTTGCTTATCTGTAAAATGGAGGAGATTAGACTAGGTGACCTCTAAGGTCCATTTCAGCTCTACTGTAACATTTATGATCTATGTTCCCACTTATGACCTTGACTTGGTCCCTTACTTAGCTTAAGGTCATTCAACAGACCACTGAGGAAACCCCCAGTTCACCACACAATAGCATCACTTTTTTCCTTAGCAGTGCAGACTCTATGTATGTGTGTATGTCTACATGTGTGTGTATTTATGTGTGTATGTGTACATATACATACACACATACATACACATATACATGTATATATACCAGAAAGAAACAAGGGTGGATGTATATATGCATATATACATACATGTTTTTTTAAAGGCAACAATAACAAAACATTTTATTTATTATTTTTTAAAAATATTATTGTTTCTTTTATTTTTGAAAAGGATTTTTTGGATCATTTATTTACTTATTTAATATCTTTAGTTTTCAGCATTGATTTTCAGAAGAGTTTTAATTACAAATTTTCTCCCCATTTCTACCCTCCCCCCACTCGAAGATGGCATACATTCTGGTTGCCCTGTTCCCAAGTCAGCCCTCCCTTCTGTCACCCCACTCCCCCCCATGCCCTTTTCCTTTCCTTTCTTGTAGAGCAAGATAGATCTCTATGCCCCATTGCCTGTATATCTTATTTCCTAGTTGCATGCAAAAGCTTTGTTTTGAACATCTGTTTTTAAAACTTTGAGTTCCAAATTCTCTCCCTTCTTCTCTCCCAACCCACCCTCCCTAAGAAGGCAAGCAATTCCACCGAGGCCACAAGCATATCATTATGTAAAACCCTTCCGCAATACTCATGTTGTGAAAGACTAACTATATTTTGCTCCTCCTATCCTATCCCCCTTTATTCAAATTTCTGCCTTGACCCTGTCCCTTTTTGAAAGTGTTTGCTTTTGATTACCCCCTCCCCATATCTGCCCTCTCTTCTACCATCCCCCCCTTTTTATCTCTTTCCTCCTTCTTTTCTGTGGGGTAAGATACCCAACTGAGTGTGTATGTTATTCCCTCCTCAGGTCAATTCCGATGAGAGCAAGATTCACTCATTTCCCCTCACCTGCCCCCTCTTCCCTTCCTACAGAACTACTTTTTCTTGTCACTTTTATGCGAGATAATTTACCCCATTCTATCTCTCCCTTTCTCTCTCTCTTAATGGATTCCTCTCTCATCCCTGAATTTGATTTTATATTTTTGACATCATCCCTTCATATTCAACTAACCCTGTGCCCTCTGTCTCTTTATATATGTATATCCCCTTCTGCTACCCTAATACTGAGGTCTCATGAATTATACATATCATCTTTCTTATGTAGGAATATAAACAAAACAGTTCAACTTTAGTAAGTCCCTTATGATTTCTCTTTCTTGATTACCTTTTCATGCTTCTCTTGATTCTTGTGTTTGAAAGTCAGATTTTCTATTCAGCTCTGGTCTTTTCACTGAGAAAGCTTGAAAGTCCTCTATTTTATTGAAAATCCATATTTTGCCTTGGAGCATGATACTCAGTTTTGCTGGGTAGGTGATTCTTGGTTTTAATCCTAGCTCCATTGACCTTTGGACTATCATATTCCAAGCCCTTCAACCCCTTAATGTAGAAGCTGCTAGATCTTGGGTTATTCTGATTGTGTTTCCACAATTCTCAAATTGTTTCTTTCTGGCTGCTTGCAGTATTTTCTCCTTGACCTGGGAGCTCTGGAATTTGGTGGCAATATTCCTAGGAGTTTTCTTTTTGGGATCTTTTTCAAGAGGCAATCAGTGGATTCTTTCAATTTCTATTTTACCCTCTGGCTCTAGAATATCAGGGCAGTTCTCCTTGATAATTTCTTGAAAGATGACATCTAGGCTCTTTTTTGGATCATGGCTTTCAGGTAGTCCAATAATTTTTAAATTATCTCTCCTGGATCTATTTTCCAGGTCAGTGGTTTTTCCAATGAGATATTTCACATTATCTTCCACTTTTTCATTCCTTTGGTTCTGTTTGATAATATCTTGATTTCTCATAAAGTCACTAGCTTCCACTTCCTCCAATCTAATTTTTAAGGTAGTATTTTCTTCAGTGTTCTTTTGGACCTCCTTTTCCATTTGGCTAATTCTGTTTTTCAAGGCATTCTTCTCCTCATTGGCTTTTTTGAGCTCTTTTGCCACTTGAATTAGTCTATTTTTTTAAGGCGTTATTTTCTTCAGTATTTTTTGGGTCTCCTTTAGCCAGTCACTGACTTGTTTTTCATGGTTTTCTTGCATCACTCTAATTTTTCTTCCCAATTTTTCCTCTACTTCTCTAACTTACTCTTCCAAATCCTTTTTGAGCTCTTCCATGGCCTGAGACCAGTTTGTTTTCACTGCCTGGCCACATTCCTAGCCAACTTACTTGACCCTTAAGTTTTTTGTCAGGGTATGGCTGCTTGTAGAATATAGAGTACTTTGTCCCAAGCTTGAGGGGCTGCGCTGTTGTTTTCAGAGCTACACAGCAAGCTCTGCCACACCAGCACTTCTCCTCCCCCAAGAACTGCCAACCCAGACCTGACTCAGATCTTAAGCAGGCTCTGCACTCTTGCTCAGATCCGCCACTTAATTCCTCCCACCAGGTGAGCCTGGGTCTGGAAGCAACTGCAGCTGTAGTTCTGTAGCTGCACCACCTCCGCTGCCTCCAGGGCAGTGGCCAAACTGCAAACTCCTTTCACTCTGTCCCAGCAGCTTTTCCCACTAACCTTCTCTGTTGTTTTTGGTGTTTGTGGTTTGAGAAGTCTGGTAACTGCCGCAGCTCACTGATTCAGGGTGCGAGGGCCTGTTCCACCTGGCTCCGGGTCTGGTTGGTCCAAGCAGCCCATGCTGGGCTCTGCTCTGCTCCGCTCCCAGGTCTGTGTGATAGACCTTACCCCATGACCATCCAGGCTGTCCTGGGCTGGAGCCCTGTTTCCCTCTGCTATTTTGTGGGTTCTGCAGTTCTAGAATTTTTTCAGAGCCATTTTTTATAGGTGTTTGGAGGGACCTGGGTGGGAGCTCATGCAAGTCCCTGCTTTCCAGCCACCATCTTGGCTCTGTCCCATACCTATTCTTTTTATTGTGGATTTTTAAAATTTCTGTATTTGGGTTTTTTAAATTAAATTTTATTTTTTCAATTAATCAAAGCCTACTTTTTCTCTTTCCTAACTCTTATTCCTATTGAAGATAGAAAGAACAAATCCTTTGTAAAAAGAAGTGTGTATAGTCAAGCAAAACAAATTCTATCACACACATATGTATATGTATGTGTACCTGCATTCTGTGTCCATCGCCTCTCTGTTAGGAGGTAGATAGCATGTTTTAAAACAAGTCCTCTGGTTCTTTATTATCGTGGTTGTTCATTGTGTTGATCAGAGTTCTTAGGTGTTTCAAAGATGTTGGTTTTTGTATTATTATTATTATTGTATAAATTGTCTTTTTTGGTTCTGTTCATTTTGCTGTGCAAGTGTTCCCAGGTTTCTCTTAAAAGATCCTATTTATTGGCTCAGTGAGTAGAGCACCATTCCTGGAGTCAGGAGGACCTGACTTCTAATTCAGCTTCAGATGCTTGACACACTTACTAGCTGTGTGACCTTGGGAAAGTCACTTAACCCCAATTGCCCTGCCTTCCACCTCCAAAAACCTATCCTATTTATAATTTGTTACAGCGCAATAATATTCCATCGTATTCATGTATCATAACTTGTTTAGCCATTCCCTAGTTTATAGGTATCCCCTAGTTTTTCAGTTCTTTGCCTTACAAAAAGAGCTGCTATAAATATTTTTGTACATGTGGATCCTTTTCCTATTTCTTTGATTTGTTTAGGGGTACAGAGCTAGTAGTAGTGATATTTTTGGGTCAAAGGGTGTGCTCAGTTTAATAATTTTGCGGTATATTGATCCAAATTTTTTCCAGAATGGCTGTTCCAGTTCACAGCTTTACCAAAAGTGCATTAATAAATAATATTTATAAATAATAAATAAATAAAGTGCATCAACGTCCCTATTTTACTATTGCCCTTCATGAATTTTACTTTTTCTTTCAACTTTGCCATTTTGAGGGGTTCAAGGTAGACATCAGAGTTGTTTGATTTATATTTCTTTGATTATTAGTGATTTAGAGCATTTTTCATGTGCCTATTGATAGGTCGGATTTCATCCTCTGAAAATTGCTGTTCATATTCTTTGACCATTTATCAATTGGGAAATGACTCTCATCCTTATAAATTTGAATCAGATCTCTATGTATCTTAGACATGAGACCTTTATCAGAGAAATTTGCTGCAAAGATTTTTTTCTTCCATTTCCCTCATTCTCTCTTAATTTTAGTTTTATTGATTTTATTTGTGCAAACACATTTTAGTTTTAAGTAATCAAAACTGTGTATTTTGTTTTCCATGATCTTCTTTATCTCTTGTTTGATCATGAATTCTTCCCTTATCCATAGATCTAACAGGTAATTTCTTTCTTTCTCTTATGACTTGTTTATGATATTATCCTTTATACGTAAGTCATGCATCATTTGGAACTTATCTTGGCATACAGTGTCATGATATTGGTGTATATCCAGGTCTATACCAGACTGCTTTCTTTGAGGTATATTTTCACTAGGGAATTTCAGCCATAGCCAAGGCATTTCTCCCCTTCTCACTATTTGATGGCTGAAAATTGGTTAGGACTGGTGCATGGTCATATCTCTCTTTTGTTTGCAAGGTTAAGAAGTTGTTGAAATCCCCAACTAGAAAGAAAAGTTCTTGCCTGGCCCTGAGCCTTATGGGCCTGGTTGTAGGATGAAGCTCTAACACCTTGCCCACTCAGGGGAAATGTCACTCTTTTCTTGGCCTTCCTTCAGAAAGCCAGGCAAGGATCCCCTAGAGGCACCTTCCTGCTGGCAATAAAGGGAGAAGCTAAAGTATATTTTTCTCTTTTCTGGCAATAGCTTTTTGCTTTGCTTTCCCCTCTTGGGAAATTATTCTGTTGGTGCAAAACAAGTAAAAATAAACAAACCTAACCTGAAATATGCATTAGAGCCTAGTTATTTTCGGAGGTTCCCAAGATTGAAAATGGTTGAAAGCTGACCAGTTATGAGTTACTTGGAATTAATTTTCTAAGGTTCATTGGAAGACCAAGGCAGGCAATGCACTTGAAAAAGGTTAGAAAGAATGCAGCCATGATTTTTAGGCCCTGAAAAAAGATTTGTAGTGATAAACTTTCTTGTCTTTTACTATTCTTGTTTGCATGGGTACGGTTTGGTGAAGGAAAATGCAGTTGAGGAGGAGATATGATTCTAAGTTCTGAAAAGAGCCTTTAGCTCTTCCCATCCATCACACACCAGCATTGTTGCTGCATCAAACAGAGTTAGGTTTGGAATAAGGAAATCTAATCCCAGTTCTGGCATTTATTGGTGTATTGATGTGGAGAAGATTGACAAGTCTTCAGGGAACAGGTCAATAAGCCAGCAATCATGTATTAAGCACTTACTATATGCCAGACATTGGGCATACAAAGAAAGGCCAAAAAAGGCCCTGATCTCAAGGAATTGAGAGCAATATAGTACACAAAAGGAAGATGAAGAATGGAGAAAGGTGGTTAAAGAAGAAGGGGAGGTATAGAAAGTCTAGAGTGGTCAGAGTGGAGCCTGGAGAGGAATGGAGACAGATCTGATCTGGGCATTCTCCTTAGGTAAATGTTGTAACATCTTAAGGTTCATAATTTATACAATGAATATTATGCTAAATATCCTCCCCTGTAATTTTGATTTCATAGGATCACAAATTTAAGAGCTGGGAGAGCCCTTACAGGCCACAGAGTCTAACCTGTTCATTTTACAGATAAGAGTGCTGAGTTTCAGAGAGATTTAAATGGCATGCCCAGGGTCACACAGGTAACAAGTGTCTGAGTCAGGATAAGAACTGGGGGTCTTCCCAATTCCAACGCCAGTGCTTTAGCCACTGCTCTATGATCCCTTCTGATTTCCTTTTTTTAAAAGTGAATTAGATTCTATGCTATGAGGCATGCCTTGTTAAAAGGAAGACAAATGGTAGCATGCTACAGTATAAATAGCACTTGTTTTAGAATGAGAAGACCTCAATTCGAATCCTGGCTTTGCCACTTACTGCCCATTGGGCCTTGGGCAAATCATTTAACCTTTTTGGTCCATAGTTTTCTCTTATGTAAAAATGAGGGGATTAGTCTAGATATAGTCTATATAGATAGTTCTAATATCCCTTTTAGTTATAACCCTATGAGATCATCAGAAATGACATGATGTTTTAGAGGGGTCATATAAACATCTTGAAGAAGGCAGGATTTTGGCTTTGTATCTGTAGTTCAGTTATATTCACTCATGTCTGACTCTTCGTGACCCCATCTGGGATTTTCTTAGCAAAGATACTGGAGTGGTGTGCTATTTCCTTCTCCAGCTCATTTTACAGATGAGGAACAAACAGAGTTAAGTGAATTGCCCAGGGTCACACAACTAAGTGTCTGAGGCAAAATTTGAACTCAGGAGAATGAGTTTTCCTGACTCCAGGCGTGGCACCTAGCTGCTCCCTAGATTTTTATAGAAACATATAAAGATATCAAAGTAAGTCTTGGCAAGAACAGCTAACAATTATGATAATATTAACAAGTATGATAATAATGATAATATTATTCTAGCTATCACTTATATAGTGCGTACTATGTGGCAGACATTGTGCTTAGCACTTCTCTAGTGGTGGAATTGCTATTTACAGGGATCCCAAGAATTCAGACTCACAAATGAACAGGATGTTTGTATTTTTGCATTCCCTACAATATTCAAACATGTTCTATATTTAAGCTGTTCCAACCTTTGGATGGTTGAACACATATTTAGAAGACAGGCAGCTGGGGTATAGTGAGAAGAGCCCTTGACCAGATAGTCATAGGCCCTATATTCATATTCTGACTTTGCTACTTATTCTATAACCTTGGCTAGGTCACCTCCTTGTCAGGACCTTATTTATTTATTTATTTGCTTTGTAAAAGAAGAACGTTTGACAAAATGATCTCTAAAGCTCTTTCTAGATCTAAATTCTATGTTCCTGGATCAGAGAGGACCAGCAGTTATCAATAACAATTTGTTGTATACGCATTTTATGGAGTAATAGCAAAAAGGCCTTTTCTCAGTAATTATCCATCTTCACTGCTCTTTGGTGTTTGATGCTGTTCACCATTCCCTTCTCCTAGTGCTCTCTTTTTTCTTAGTTTTTGTCAGACTTCTGACTCCTAGTTCTCCTCCTTCAATCAACAAGCATTTATTAAGTAGTCCCACTTTATACCAGAAAGGCAGCTAGGTGGCACTGTGGAGAGAGGGCTGGGCCTGGACCGATTAGATTCCTCTTCCCAAGTTCAAATTTTGCCTCAGACGCTTTCTAGCTGTGTGACCCTGGGCAAATCACTTAACACTTTTTGCCTCAGTTACTTCATCTGTAAAATGAACTAGAAGAGGAAATGGCAAACCACTCCAGTATCTTTGTCAAGAAAATCCCAAATGGGGTCGCAAAGAGTCAGACATGTCTAAAATGATTGAACAAGAACAACAACAGCTCTATGCCAGGCATTGTACTAGGGATACAAAGAAAAAAGTGAAGCCACAGCTTCCCTTAAGGAGTTGCTATTCTATCAAGTGAGAAAAAAATGTGCATTTAGGCAGCTAGATGGCATGGTAGCTAGTGTGTTGGACTTGGAGCTATGAAGACCTGAGTTCAAGTACTAGCTGTGTGACGCTGGACAATAGCCCTGTATCTTAGTTCTATGCATCAACAAAATTAGGATAATAATACCATCTACATCATAGGATTGTTGTGAGGATCAAATAAAATATGTTAAGTACTTTGCTAACCTTAAAAGCATTACATAATTATAGCATAATTATATAAGAAAGCACTAGCTAATATTATTATGTATAAGTACACATACAGACTAGATACTGATTGATTTTGTGGTTGTTGGTATTAGGAAGTGGAAGAATCAGAGAAGACACCAGGTACAATGTGGCATTTGAGCTAAATATTGAAGGAAATAAGTTGAAAGAAGAACGGAAACGTTAATGCCATCTAGATATGGAAGAAAGCTAGTGAAGAGGAGCAGAAGTGGGAAATGGACTGCCCTGTATGAGGAATAGTAAGAAGGCCAGTTTGACTGGGCTATAGGGAATAACTTCATTTTATAGATGAAGAGATCGAGGCTCACTCAGAGAGGTTAAATGACTTTCCTGTGATCGGAGGGGATCTTAGAGGTCATATAGTCTAACACCCCAAGCCATGTAACAGTTCATTCTATAATATCACCAATGAGTGGCTACTCAGCTTCTACTTGGACAACTCCAGTTGTGGAGAACTTATTGCTTTAGTAGGTTCCTATTCCATTCTTTGAACAGCTCTCATTTTAAGAAAATTTTTCTAAATACTGAGATAAAATAGTCTTTGTAATATTTTTCCCATTGGTTCTAATTTTTCCCTTTGTAGAGTTAGAAGAGCAAGCCTATTTCCCTATCCAAGAGACTTTCAAGTCTCTGAAGTCAAAGACTCCTCATTCTTCTTTTTTTTCCCCGGGATAAATGTCCCTACTTCCTCAGTTCTTTATATTTAATTCCCTTACAATCCGAGTTGTTATTCTAGTTTATCGATGCCCTACTTAGGATGTGGTGCCTAGAACTATGTTTAATACTTCAGAGATGATTTACCAGGATAGAGTGCAATGGGACCCAATATCACCTCCCTCATTTCAAAAGCTATATTTCTATTTGATTCCCCCTAGTTATGGATCCTGTATTTCTATATGGTGCTTCAAAGAGACAGTAGTGGTAGCTTAGCTCTAGTTCTTGTTGAGATAGCAAAATCCTTGCTATCAAGGATAGGTAAGGACCATGTAATTTAGGAAGCCTCAGGGACACATCTTTCTGCATTCATCCTTTGTCTCCCAAAGCCAAATAAGGGCCCAGAGAAAATGTAAAACTGAAGTAATTTGCATTACAAGAAAATTAGGATAAAGTTGGGGAAAGGCATTGCTTATATAGTACCATCCTCAATAGAACAAAACTGTTAAAAAAAAGCCAGTTTGGCCTTGATACCCACAGTCTCATATTTCTATGTTTTTTTCCCCCTCATATAATAACCACTTGAAGTCCTACTCCCATTAGGATCTGATCTCAGCCAAGGTCCCATAAGGCGTTTGAAAGAACATAGTACTAGCAATGAATACACACATTCTAGTTCTTGCTCTGCCACTGTGTGACTTCAGGAAAGTCATATTCTTTCTCTACACTCACTGAACTCCTAGAAAAGGTTATTTACACTCACTGCCTCCACTTTCTCACCACCTCACACTCACTTTTCAACTCCTTTCAATCTGACTTCTGATCAGAACATTCCTCTGAAACTGCTCTTTCCAAGGTTGCCACTGACCTCTCAACTGACAAATCCATTTCTTAGTTTTCATTCTTTTGAACTTGCTTGCAATATTTGACACTGTTGACCACCTCCTTTTGGAGCCTATCTTTTCCTTTGGCTTCTGTGATACTTCATATCTCTTGGTTCTCGTCCTATATATCTGACTGCTCCTTTTTTGCCTTCTTTTGATGATTCATTGTTCTCCTTCCAACTCCTAAGCATGGATGTACTCCAAGACTCTTCCCTCCCTTCTCTTTCTACAAAGTCCCCCTTAGTGATCTCATCTACTTTCATGGTTCCAATTAGTACTGTATGTAGCTGACTCCCAAATCTACATGCCCTGCTTCAGTCACAAGCCCTGAGTGTTAGACATCCTTCCACATGGCTATTCCATGGGTACTTCAAAATCAATATGTCCAAAACTAAACTCATCATGTCTTCCCTTAAACCTCTTCCTTCTTCCCCAATTTGAAATGCATCATGGTACAATGGAAAGAATGCTAACTCGAGTCAGAGGACCTGGGTTCAATATTGGTTTTATGATTTCTACTTGTTACCCTGGGCAAGTCTTTCAACTTCTCTGGATCTCAGGTACCTCAGTTAAAAAAGGAAGGGGGTAGTGGGCAATATGTTTTTAAGGTCCTGTCCAGCTCTAAGTTTATTTTTCTAGGAACTACTTAAGTCCTGTTGATGGCTAAACACTTTCCCTAATCACCCAGACTTGAAATGTTGATTCAAAAATACTCAGACCTGCCTTTTGAGCTTCATTTTCATATTACTTCCATCAGTTCATGCTATGGTCCAGCCAAACTGGACTTCTAGCTATTTCATGATATTGCCCTGAATTCCCGTGTATTTGGGGAAAGCAAAATACTTTCTACAAAAAATCATAGAAATTTTGAGTTGGAAGGGATCTTGGAGATAATGGAGTCCCTCCTTTGACAGATCAAGAAAGTGATGCTCAGAGAGGTTGAGTCATCCAAAGGCATGCAATATTATAGCTGAGAGAAGAATCTAGGACTCTTGTATTTCAACCCAAGGCTTTTTCTGTTACACTATCTTCCTCTAATAAAGTACCTTTTATTAGAGATTTTTCATTTTTCCTACCTTACTCTGACCCACAAGTCTGCTGATAGAGAACTCCTGAATGATGGGGAGTCTTTGAGTATTTAATATTTGTACAGAAGTATTAATACACAAGGTATGGTCCTTCCCATCAAGAAGCTTTCAATATAGGCATGGGAAAAAATCTAACTCTACATGGCAGTATATGTTAATTACCAAAAGAGTAGAAATAACATACTGTTATAGAAATGGCAGCATAATATGGTGG
Source organism: Trichosurus vulpecula (assembly GCF_011100635.1). Lineage (NCBI taxonomy): Eukaryota > Metazoa > Chordata > Mammalia > Diprotodontia > Phalangeridae > Trichosurus > Trichosurus vulpecula. The sequence continues at coordinate 50,663,018 of NC_050581.1, read as the reverse complement.
AAAAGTGTGATGGATCTGAACTAGGAGGACCAACATTCAAAACCCATCCCTGCTATTTACTATCTCTGTGTTACTATCTATGTGAACTTGGTTAAGTCACTTGGATAAATATGTCTGGATCTGAAGTTTCTCATCTATAAAATGAGAATGCTTGAGTAGATGACCTTTGAGGTCCCTCCTAGCTCTAAATCCACTATAAAATAATTCTGTGAATCTAGAAGAAGAGATCATTGTGAGTTGGAATAGTAAGGGGAGGCTTCATGAAGGATTTGGACCATGAACCAGTCCTTAAAGGAAGAGTTAGGATTCACATAGGTAGAGACTAACACAGAAGACCATTCCGGGCAGGAATGGCTTGAGCAAAGAAGCTGAGACAAGCAGACTGAAAACATTTTCAGACGAGAATAACTATATAGACCTGGCTGTAATTAAGGGTTTATATTGAGGAGTCTTGGGATCTCTTGGTTTTGTCATATTCAAATGTTTACTTTGAGAAGGTTACAACTAAGGAGTAGAGACTAAGGTCTTCAATACTAGGTTGCACACTATATACTTAATCACATAGAGTAGTATTTCTCATACCAAATTATAGGGAAAATCAGTAAAATGTCCAATTATTGACAATAATTACTCTTGTCTCTGCAACCTTTTCAAGGTCTTTTAAAAGAGTTTGTAGCTTTAAAGAAGTCAGTATCTTTGGTACTAAAAGTTTATAACAAACTTGTGGTTGGGTGACATTACCATGGAAAATGACAAACCTGTAAGTATTTCTTGGTGATGTGATGAAAGTAGTATTTTAAGATGATTGGTTAATGAAAGAAAATGTAATTAAAAATTGTAGAACAGGTAAGGGAATTTTTTTTAACAAATCTGTTATACCATCAAGGGACAATGTAATACCAAAAAAAAAAAAAAACCAGAAAGAAAGAAAGAAGGAAGGAAAGAAAGGAAGGAATGAAGGAAGGAAGAGAAAAATAACAACTCCAAAACAGGAATCGAAGAATCATAACAGGCAAAGAAGGTCACTGAATCTATTCTACTGTTTCTGAATATATCCAAATATCTTATTCATCAAGAATTTATAAACATCCACTATTTGTTAGGCAGTAGAGAGACAAAAGTGTGACTTTCCCTGTCTTCGAGGAACTTACATTCTTTGGGTAAGAAGTGGTAAGACAACAAATGCACAGATGGGTAGATATAAATACTTTTAAATGCAAAATAATTACAGGGGTAGGGATTGGGTTGGGAATGGGGATCAGGACAATGGTGACAACTGGGAGAAGGATAAAGGTGGGGGGGCTTACATAGGAAATAACACTAGAGCTGAGCCTTGAAGAGAGGTAGGAATTTTAAGGGGGAAAACATGAAAAGTTGGGGAGCATTTGAGGATTGGGAGACAGCTGTGTGGAGTCAGAGAGATAGGAAACAGAGGTAGGCTGGTCAGATTTTGAAAGGCTTCGAATGCCAAACAGGAAACTTCTTGAACAGAGGAGTGACGTGGTCAGACCTGTGCTTTAGGGTTATCAATCTGGCAGCTTTTTAGAGGGTGGACTGAAGAAGTTACAGTCGGAGGTAGGGAGACCAACTAAGGGAAGCTATTGCAGACGTCTAGGCGAGAGGTAATGAGAACCTAAACTGGGTGGTGGCTGTTAGAATGGAGAGCCTGTTACTGATCTGAGATCTGTAGAGACAGAATACACAAGATTTGACAAGTGACTGCATATGGTCAACAAGAGAGAATGAAGGTTTGAGGATGACATCAGATTTTAAGCCTGTCTGGGGAGAACCTGGAAGGATGATATTGCCCTGGTTAGATACAAAAAAGTGAGAAAAAGGAATATGTTTTCAGACACTGAGATAAAGACTAATATGTTCTGTTTTGGACTTCTCAACTTTGAGAATTCACTGCTGGGCATTTTTCAACCCAGATATTCTATAGCATTTCAAAGTCAAAATATCGAAATCTAAACTCATAATCTTTCCCATTAAACTTGCCTCGTATTCCCTAATTTGGAAAGCAGTGTGGCAGAATAGAAAGGATGCTAACTCTGGAGTCAAAGAACCTGGGTTCAAATCCTGGCTCTCCAACTTCTACCTGTGACATAAAGATGTAGATGTCCAGGCGAGTTAGTGACTTGGGATCAGAGTTCAAGAAAGAGATACAGATAGATATATAGATTTGGGAGTCATCAGCATAGACATGATAATCAATTTCCTAGGAACTGATGGGATCACTGAGAGAGTGAGCATAGAGAGAAATGAGTAAAGGACCCAAGACAAAGCCTTAGGGGGTACACCCACATTTGGGGAGTGAGACATAACCAACCCAGCAAAGAAGGCTAAGAAGGGATAATTAGACAGGTAGGAGTGAAGCAGGAGGAAGCAGTGTCGTGAAATCCCATAGAGGACAGAGTTTCTTAGAGGAGGAGGTGGTCAGCAGCATTCAATGCTGCAGAAGTTTCAAATAAGATGAGCACTGCTTGTTGCTCACCTTATTCAGAAATCTTTGTGTATAGAGATTAACCTTTAGGAACCCATTTCAGCATTGGATAGCTTTTACTCCCCTATTTCTTTCCTACATTTTTCCCTAAAGTAGCACAAACCCATTTCCTCTCATTCTGTACTACATGGAGACAGTGAAAGGCTGGTTATCATACATCTTATAATAATTCTTCCAATTACTGACAGCATTTACTCGGTCACCCCTCAATCTTCTTAAATTCCCTTGCAACATTGAGTCTGGGATAAAGAATTCAGCTGAAATAAATGAAAGGGATTCTGCTGTACAGGGAGAAGATTTTAGTATTTTGGCTTGGAAATGGTACTTTGTGATATGCTCAAGTCCCCAGATACTGTTCAGATGAACTGCCATTGAGCTGAGCCTCGATTTTTAGAAACCAAATGTAAGAACTTACATTGTTCCTCATTAGATTCCATCTTATTAGAGCCACCCTAATGTTCTAGCTCGTTGAGATCTTCTTAGACTCTGACTCTGTCATCCTGATGTGTTAGGTACATCTCCTACCATTGTGACATCTGAAAATTTAAAAAGCATGTCATCTGTCTTTATCTAAGTCAATGAGTTGTTCCCATTTTTTTGGTTCCACAAGCCCATTTCAACAACAAAAATGTGTTGCAAACTCCCAGGGTAGTTTAATAAACTACTAAGAATATTCTTTGCAATTATTTGCCCCTTAAGACACCATTGACTAATTTTTAACACCAACCCCACAGACTAGTGGTGTCAAACTCAAACACAAGTGGATCCCTACAGGTCACATATTGACTTAGAGAACAACAGATTAACATTGTCTATCTCTTATTATATTTTTAAAACATTTCCCAATTACATTCCAATGGGGTCCAGCTGCATCAGAGTTTAGTTTGACACCCTTGCCTTAGATAATTATCCAGGTAACCACAAAATGGGAACCACTGATCTAAGCTATAGCTAAAAATATTCAAGAGTGTGGAAATTCAATTTTCCCATTGGCAAAATGGAGGGAGTCAAATGAGATGTTTCCTAAAGTCCCTTATAGTTTTAATAGGGCCTGGGACTTGGACTGGGCCTTGAAGGATGGTTAACATTTGGATAACTGGAAAGAAACTAAAATTTCATTTTTTTACAGCCCCTGTTTATAGTATATCTGCAAGCAGTTTTGAATCCACGTAAGCCAGTGACAAGCTATTCATAGGAATAATTACAATCTCTTCTCAGTTCCCAGTGACTTACAATCTGTCCCAGGTAGAGCTAATCAAAAGTGCTCTAGAGAAATAAAACTTAGTACTTTTCTGAAAGTCTGAGTGCTTTTCTAACCGAGGGTATGTTTCTTGTAAAGGAACTCCAAGACAGCTGATTCTAATAGTTTTAAATTCTAATAGTTTTATTAAAATATGCTATGTTTGCTACAAAGAGCATCAAGATACTTCTACCACACTACAAATATCTCACTGAAGAAACTGAGGGAGACAGTATCTTTCCGAAGGTCACACAGGTGTAAGTAGCTGAGACTGGATTTGAACCCTGGTCTTCCTGACTCTGGTCCCAGCTCTGAGCCACCCACCAGTATCTAATAGCTGATGTTTATCTATTCCTTTAAGGTTTGCCAGGGGCTCTACCTACATGATTGCACTTTATTCTTATAGTTACCTGGTTGTATAGGTGCTACTACCATCCACATTGTACAGATACAGAACTTGTGGCCCAGAGAAATTATGCCTTGTCCAGGGTCACACAGTTTGAATGTGTTTCAGTCAGGATTAAAACCCAGGTTTTCTGACTTCCATTCTAGACTCTATGTAGTATACGATGCTAAAGCCCATGTTAATTGTAGTGAAATTGACCAATCACGGCAGCTAAACGAGAACTCAGTTACCCAAGTACCCAGAAACCGAACATGTGAGAATTTTCAGTCTGGTAAGTCAGGGTCTGGGAATGCTATAATGATATAGTCATTTTCTGGATATAATAACTTCTGAGATGAGGAGTTGGGGGATAGGCCTGAAGTTAGGGTTCCCAACTCCTCTATTTACTATTGTTGTGTCCTTTAGCAAATCATTTAACCTCTCTGGGCCTCAGTTTCCTCATCTGTAAGATGAGGGGGTCAGATTAAATGGCTTTTAAGGTCCCTTCCGTCTCTAAATTTATGGCCAGATGGAAAAATGCAATCTTCCTTGGGACATGAACATGCAAATTCCTGTCTCTAGGACAAGTGAATACAGATCTTTTCCTCCAGTCCAGGCAAGTATCTTAAGTCTCTCTATTAATTGGACCACTCTTCGTGCCCTTGGATGGTAAGTTGAGGATAATCATATGGTTAGAACAGTTTTATGTATATTGTTTTTTCCCCTGTGTCTTCCATTGATTTTGATTTATCACTCATGCTTCAGTGACTGAAGGTAAGAGAAAAAATGCATCACCTGGCACCATCATTAACATTTTTCCAACATGACCTGTCTATTGGAGATAAAAGCCGAGGCTTGTCTCATTCACATTAATCAAAGAGAAGGAAGGAAATCATTTGGGCAACACAGCACCTGAGCCTTCTTTGCTAATCTATCTTGTGGCAGGGGCACTTGCTTCCAAGATAGCATTTGTAATTCAGAGGGGAGAATGAATTAGCCTAGAGAAGTCCATTCATTAGTTCAGGGATCAGGATTTACAAAGAGTGTGTTTGGGCAAATCAACTCCATGAAAAGAAGCTGCTTTCTGTTCTTTGAGTTTGCCGAGCAAAGTCAAACTTCAATTTTCCTTTCATTGTTATCAGCATTTCGAATTTAGTCAACATGTATTTATTTAGCCTGTACATGTTATTTGCACTGTGCTAGGTGCTTTAGGGGATACGGAAGAAGCAGAAAACATAGTTTCTGTTCTCCAGGATCTTACAATGTCATTCCAGAGGCAGCTCAATTAAATATATGAAGCAATAAGATAGCAACACAAGACAGAATAGGTAGCTAATAGATCTAGCCCAGCCCCCTCAAAGATCCATTCTAGCTCCAAAATCTATGATCATAAAATCTCTAGTTCCCTTATAGCTTTGAAAGATGGATTGTGGTAAAGGGAATTAAGAACTGACTCTGAACTCTGAAGACCTGACATCCTGCCTCTGATATTTACAATCTGTGTAACCTTAGACAAGTAACCACTTCCCTAGGCTTTGGTTTCCTCATCTATAAAATAACAGGGTTGGACTAGATCTAAATCTGTGACCCCATGTAATTCTGTGATCCTATGACTTGATCTGAGCCATGAAGAATGATCAAGATTTGGATAATAAGTAGAGGGGCACCAGAGAAGGGGGTCACAAAACATAGAAGTAAGGATGGATGAGAAGGCCATCTTACCTAAGATGAAAGTTCTGTGTTGGGGAATAGTAGTAAATACATTTGGAAAGGTTAAATGAGACCAGATTATGGAGAACCCTGGCTATTTGTCTCAGGAGTTTGGTCTGATATGCAGGAGGTAGTCTTTAAGCCTAGGGTGTGACATCCTGCAGTATGGTAGAGAGCAATGATTTGGGAATCAATAGAAAAGGGTTCCAGTCCCAACTCTGCCACTCAATGGCTTTGTTTGAATCACTTCAACTCTCTAGGTCTCAGTTTTCTCATCTGTGTTATGAAGTCAGGCTATTATCACTAAGATTGTTTCTAGTTCTAACATTCTGCAATTCTGTGATGTGATGTATTTATATAGTCAAATACAGGCTCCCTGAGGGCAGGGATGTCTTCATTTTTGTCCTCAGTGTCCAGTAGAGTATTCCAAGTAGAGTAACTACTTAATAATATGTGTTTATTGAATTGAATGGCTGGTTTCATTCAAACTAGAAACAGTGTGATTAGACTACTTGGGGAAGAGCTGGTTGCAGATTGCTCCTGGGTTCAGGGAAAGCAGAAATGAACCCTAACCATATTTTGAAAAATCTGCTTTTCATAAGAAGAGCAAGCTGTGTGTTTGCCAGGGAGGACTGTCCTAGTTCTGGGGGCTCTTGTCAGAACCAATGACAACCGACATAGGAATTTCTGCCCCGCCACACAATGACCTCACTAGGCTCTGTTCAGTCTTTCAATTGAATACCACTTTGCCCTAAAAATACTCTTTGACATTATGCACAAACACTGAAAGAGACATTTACTTGGTCCTGACCTTTGTAAGGTTTCTGCTAAAAGAGATTCGATGGCACACAAATGGAACTGAATTATTTATAGGCCCAAGGGGAAATCAAAGTTGCTTTTATCCCTACTGAAAGTATATCAGAAGACCAGAAAATGCCAAATTATCTTCAGTTCTTCATAAAATGGTTTCAGCTAGACTAAAGGGTACTCATTAGGGCCAGGCCAATTTTTTATGGCTGGTCCTTGAGGAAATCTCGAAAAACCTGTATATGTGGGGTTTGCAGTTTTTTGGAGGCTGTTTGAAAGGGGAAAGGGGGTCTGACCCTTTCTTCTCAGCTACTCAAGCTGGATTAATTTGGGTCTGCATTACAATTAAATACCAAGCATGTGAAATAGTAATAGAAACATAGATATGCATAGAAAAGTTACATACCTGGCATAAGATGGCATGTGGCATTGACTCAATCATTGAGGTTTATGAATCTAGACTAATTCACCTTGTCATCTCATATCTGACTTTATAGTAATTCTCTATGCATGCTTATGTATAGAACTAGCACAGTAGGAAACAAGGTCAAGTAATGAAGCAAAGGTCAAGATGATAGGGAATTGAGGAGTGGGGAAGTAGGAGAGTAGGGGTAAAATGCCAAGGGCCCATCTGAGCAGCAAGACATGCAGGGCTCTTAATCAGGCCTCTTTCCAATTCTTCTCTCAGTTTGGCATAGCTCATGGATCATCTCTTTCTCACTCAGTCAGGCTGCTCCCTTGATGGGTGCTGACGTTGTTCTCTCAGTGTGAAGTAATGGGAATCTTCTGATTTACATTTGTTTTCCCAAACTTTTTCCCCAAGGGGCCCAACCTAGCAAATATACTCTAGATGAATCATTTGGGATTTGGACAGCTCTCACAGAAGCCATGTTTTTCTGCTGCTTTACAAGATCACTTATGGCATGCGTTTGGAAGTTGCCAGAGCTTGTGTTGCATAAAGTTCCCAGTTGTGATAGCTGAATTTTTTATTTTTCATCAAAACATCTGTCATAGCCCACTCCTAGATATTTCAGGGACAACAGCCTCCCACAGATCAACCTATCCATCTATCTACCTCTACCTGGTAAGTCTATCCTCATTTTGATCAAGACAGACAAAAATTCTTAAGGAATCCACTATTCCCACATCTACACCTGGCTCAGCAGGGTTAGGCTAGCAGTATTATTTCCAGTCATGATTTAGATATCTTTCAGGGATCTTTGCCAGTATCTGAATAAACAAACCGATTATCTTTCCAACATCTTCCTCTTCCATGAAATAATTTCCTAGCGACTCCAACCCTTGTTACCCTCTCTCCTTTCTAAATTCCAATTATATTGCTCTGGAAGATGAAGACCTTGTACACTTTCATGTCCACTAACTCTGCTCATTACGAATGTATTGACCTTAAGGATGAAACCTCATATTTCATCAACTAATTCAGTCTTGGATATGTCAATACATGCTCACTGTTTAAGGCAATATAATCCAGTGGTATGGGTACTGGTTCTGGGGTTAGAATTCAATTCCTGTGTTCAAATTCTGTCTGATACTGACTACCTGTGCGACCTCAGGTGAATCACTTTTAGCCTCCATGTGCTTCAGTTTCTTCATCTGTAATGATGAGGGATATGGGTTAGGTGGTTACTGATGCCCCTTTAGCTCTAGATCTATGATCCTATAATCTTATTTTTGATTTTCATCCATCAGGGGGTGGTGGTAGTGGGACTTTCCTTAGGAATATAATGAAAAAGAAACCTAGGTTTTGACATGAATCAGAAATATCTGGGTGTCAACATGGTAGACACTATATAAACTGATTAATCGGAACTGACTAGTTCATCTGAGATGCAAACAATTGCTTTAAAAGCCATGTAAATATAGGCTGCACTTATGGGTTTGTTCAACGGGTGTGCCATCGATTAAATCAATGAGGTTTATGAATCTGTACTAATTCATTTTGTCATCTCATATCTGGCTGTATAATAAAAGTCGATGTAAGCTCTCTGGTGAATACAAATCAGAGTGGATGGGGATTTGCTTCTGAAAAATAAAGCATACCATCTTCCCTGCCATTTTTATTTTTTATTGAGTGGATTTCTAGAACAATATCTAGCCCTTCCAAAGTAGTAGCAGAGCTAAAGGAAAGAACAAAGAATGGGATGTAATATTTATACTTTCAATGTGAGGTCAGCAGTTGTCTTTTTTTTCTGTCTATGTGGATCAAAATAAGGGTATAAGGTACAAAGCTAGCTGTAGGAATGAATTTTAGTGTTTCCTTCAGTAGTTTGATTGAATTTGTAGGTGTGCCATCTCCTCAGTGATACATGTAACTACTCATACCTCTTTGCCTTCTCAGCCATTTTAATTCTGGTTCATCAGAATTTTGTTTTCCCCCAGAAATACTCCTTAAAGCAGCATTCTTAAAGTTTGGACTGGGAACCCCTAAGGGTCACAAGACTCAGGAGTTCATGAGGTCAAAATAATTTTTATAATAATATTAAGATATTTTAATTTCTAATATAGTATACATACATATACATACATACATACATATATATTATACATACACACATTTTATATAAGCAAGAGCTGTTTGAGGTCCTCCGTGATTTTTAAGAATTTAAAAGGATCTTAAGACCAAAAAGTTTAAAAATTACTATCATAAAGGATCTATGCTAAAATTATTCTTTTTATTCTATTTAGTTGTGGTGTTAAGTACCAATTCACAGGGGGAAAACTGACCTGGGTTGTTACCTTTTTTGGAAAAGAATCCATTTGTAATGATCAGATCATGTATTTTTCCTCTTAAATAAGGGAATGGATCATAGGGTTAGGGTTAGGGTTAGGGTTAGAGTTAGAGCTAGAAGGGAACCTAGTGACCATCTGGTTCAACTGCCTCATTTTGCAAATGAAATTGAGCTCTAGAGATATAAAGCGACTTACTAATAGCACATAATTAATAAGTGGCAGAGTCAGGAAAGGGACATGGATACTCACAGAATAGAGACTGTGTAGCATAGTGGAAAGAGAGAGAGCAAACTTCAGTATCAGGAAGACCTAGGCTCAAGCCATGTCTCCGACGCATGCTGACTGTGTGTCCCTGTGTTGACCTAAAGCTCATCTGTAATAATGAAGGATATGGGTTAGATGGTTGCTGATGCCCCTTTAGCTCTAGATCTCTGATTCTGAATAAGTCTTTAAACCTTTTAGTGCCCCAGGCACTTCTCTAAATCTGTAAGTTGCAGAACATTTGCCAGTCTGCTAGAGAGAGTTTTCTTACCTTGTCACCAGGAGTTTACCTTGCTAGCGATAACATAGTTCTAGACAACACACACACACACACACACACACACACACACACACACAAACACACTCACACACAGTAGTATAGCAGAGTACATGGTGGTGTGTATAGCAAATGTACTATATACAACTATATGCTTTTGTGTTCAGAGTAGTGTTTTCATATATCTTTAGCACATATAGTATATGTGACTATACAGTAATGTATCTATAGTATATGTACCAGTCTTGAAGTCATCTAGGTTCAAGTTCAATTTCTGAATTGTACTACCTATGGAATCATGGGAAAGTTATTTAACTTTTGTGGCCCCAGGCAGCTCTCTAAGTTATATTAGAGAGAGCTTCAACACCTTCAGTTCTATGCTGATGAAATCATAGGTTGACACCAATGGCCAAAAATGTTTGCATGTATGTAATGTGTAATGCCATATAGATGCACATACAGACGTATATAATGTTCACATTTAACATAATTTCCCACCATAACATACTGATGTCATTGTAAAGACCAAAATTCAGAGGCAAAATGGAAAATAACCACATTTTAAATCCTGTTTGTTGGTGGTGGGGGAAAACTTTCTGAATTTTTCCCCACTTTAACTCTGTACCTTAGGTACTATGTGAAATCTCAGACAGTACCTTAGGTTCTTTTTTTCAGCCTGATAATTCAAGTTTATATTCTTTCTTTTCCTTACTTCTTCTAACACAGACATATGGTGTTATTTTATACCTGTTTTTATAGTCAAACCTCTGCTGACATTTTCCAGGAACCATTAAAATTCATAAAGCCCTGTTATGCTCCCAGTACTTGGGATCCATCTAATTTTATCAGACAGTTCTACCATACTGTTCATGTCAGAGGTTTTTAAAGTCATAATTCACCCAGAAAGGGGCCAGGTCTACCCTATCCCAGACACAAATGCTCTCAATTTCCCCAAGAACTGAACAGCTCTATCTAGAAGTTACCATCACAAAAATAGGACCAAGAAGTGAGGCCTTAAGGGAGGTGGCTGTTGCTCATAGGGTTGGAGGTAGGAAGTACAGACTGAATGAAGACAGGCTAAATTCCCCATATCAGTTCCACACAAGCGTTCTATGTTTCCTAGTAGAGCCAAAGTCATTATAGCAACTTAAAAGAAGCCTTACTGCCTGAGGCTCACAATTCTTGAGGGCAAGGACCATTTTTTATTTATCTGTGTATCACCCTCAGGCTTAGCACAGTGCCTCACACCCTCAACAAATATTTGTTGAACTGAATTGGGTCTGACTGCACTGCATCATCTGACATCTCCCCTCCTTGATCTACTGAATGAGCTTCAGCTGTGGACAGCTCCCCCATGGCTGCTTGCATTTCCTGTGTGGAAAACAGCTGTGTTTGCACAGCAGTGGACACCTTGCAGTACTAAACTAACCATTCCCCTTGATTTGGAGAGAAGGTATTGTTGGTAATAATGCAGCCCCATTGAAGAGTTTGAAGAAAGGTAAAGTTTGGGGGACATATATTACTTATGTGCTAAAGATTTAAGGATAGAACCAAACTACCCAAGTTAAGAATCCAATGAGAACTACTGAGGGATTGCATAAAAAGTTAGAGGAATTAGAAAAAAGAGATTAGGCCAAAGGTTGTCAGAGAATCAAAGAAAAACCAAGATATGTCTGTGTGTATGTATATATATATATATATATATACATATATATATATATACATACATATATATATGTGTGTGTGTGTGTATGTGTGTGTGTGTGTGTGTGTATATATATATATATGTATGTATGTATGTGTTGATGGAGTAACTAGAAAGGATGCCCATCTTTCAGGATCTGGCAACCACTGACCACCAGTCTATGACACAGGCATGCCTATGAGAATAGAATCGATCTCAGAAAGTGTTTAAAAGGCAGTCACAGTTTATCACGTGACATAGAGTAGTCATAGTTCAATTGTTTGGAGGTATTTTGTGTCTAAGATATATTAAGCAGTTTATAACACAGTCCAACAAAGAGGCTTTATCTAGGGCAGATCCAATACAGCAAAAACAGAAATGCAGAAGGCTACCCAGGAAATGAGACTGCCTAGAACTGCACTCTTCTTTCACTTTGAGGTCTCACTATATTCTTTCCCTCATATTAATATTGAATTCTACAGCTACAGTATAAGATTTAGTTTAGAGCTCACCAGCTCAGTGCCCAAGGCTTTTATAAGTTGTTGTAGTAACCTCAAAGTAAGAAAGAAGCTGTTACACATTCATCAAGGCTTCTTTCAGTAGCTACAGACATCCTGCTTTCTCAACTCAATTATCCTGCACCTGTTGCAAAAGCATTGTAGTAGGATATTAATCTGAGCAACATGTATGTTTCATCCACTTTGTTTTTCCAATGTAGATGATTAAATCTATTTGTTTTGCGCTACTGTGGGTTTAACCAAAAAGACATTATAGTGCTCTGAACCTTGACGCAATTAAAGCAATGTCATCTTTGAACAAGAATGTTTGGATAACTTCATTATTAATAGATAATTATTCAGTTGTTTGGAATCAAGTCAGGAAATTCCTTGTGACACTAGGAAGCATTTTAGGAGAACAGAATTCCAATTGTTTTATATTTTCATTCACGCCATATATGGCATGAATACAATTGAACAAAGCTATCTCTGTAGTTACAAATGCCATAAAACTTTGTGTTCTTTTAGTGTATGTAGTTGAAATACTTTGTGGAGAACCTCCCAGGGTGAATTTCCTTATATCACCTAATTTTCTTAAAAAAAATGATAAACAACAACCTGTCCCAAAAGTCTTAGTGCAGGTTTAAACTTTAATGACTAAAAATTGCACCAAGACTTTTGGAGCACTCTATACATTCCCTATATCTCTTAGTCAGTTTCGTGGAAGAAAGATGAGGCTGCTAGAAAAATTCATATGTTAAAAGTGTAACTGTTCTCATATTTTAATTGAAGAAACCTTTGACTCATGCGTAGCCAATTTCCACAAAGATACATATGGAATGGCATAGTGGGATCATATTTGCAGATGGTAACTTTTTGTGATAGCTATGCCATCTTTGACTTTTCCTTGCCTTTAGCATCTTTCTTCCTTAGAAGTATCTTATCAGATGATTTACAAGATCCTTTAAAATTGTATAGCCTCAAGAATAGATGTCTTCTGTTTGTATTTTTTTTCAAGTTGAGACACTCTTTCTGACATCAAGACTTGTCTTTGCCGATTTGATCACATATTGTGTTTAGCATGCAGTGGTATAATCCAGAGTGGTTCTACTATTGCTGTAAATGAGATTAGGGGATAGGGTTAGGGGTATGAACTGAGCTATGATTTCATTGGTAAAGGGGAAACTTGGAGGAAAGAACTCCCTCTACCAATATAGATTACCACATACTCTGCGATTTATAGTCTTTGATAAGAATAGATTACTATAAAAATGTGGGCAGATCTGTTCTGTTTTGTATCTGTTTTCCTACCAGTTCCATGTTCTTGGGTTAATATAACAGTGAAATCTCTGACTATGCTATCTAGAAAGTTGTATTCTTGTCAAATGTCTTTTATTGGTTTGTAAGCCCATAGCATTTGGGCTTTTTCTCTTCTTTTCCTGT